>NC_053022.1:33971486-33984232 GCF_003073215.2 Triticum urartu
TGGTGGATAAGTTCACCAAATGGATAGAAGCCAAGCCTGTTAAGATGGCCGAATGCGGACCGGTGATAGACTTTATATCCGGGGTTGTACACCGTTACAGCGTCCCCCACAGCATCATCACTGATAACGACACAAACTTTACGGCCGACGAGGTAAAACTCTGGTGCAAAAACATGGGCATCAAGCTCGATTATGCTTCCGTCTATCACCCACAAACTAACAGCCAGGTCGAACGTGCAAATGGTCTTATCATGAGCGGCATCAAACCCAGATTAGTGCGGTCCCTTAAGGAATCTAATACGCACTGGGTAGAGGAGCTCGACTCCATACTCCGGGGGCTGCGGACCACGCCGAATCGCACCACCGGATACACACCATTCTTCATGGTGTACGGCGCAGAGGCAGTTTTGCCCTGCGACATAATTCATGACTCACCTCGAGTGCACATGTACGAAGAAAGAGAAGCCGAGCTCGATCGGCAGGACAGTTTGGACGCCTTGGAGGAAGAGCGTGACGTGGCAAAAGCCCGTTCCACATTCTATCAACAGCAGGCTCGAAGATACCAAAGCAGAGAAGTATGGGCCAAAAATTACAACGTTGGCGAATTAGTTCTACGCCTGCCAGACAAGAAAAAGGACAAACTCAAGTCCAAGTGGGAAGGTCCCTTCATAATTGACCAAGTCCTGACTGGTGGAGCGTACCGCCCGCGAGAGGCATCGAATAACCGACTCGAGCCAAACCCATGGAACGCAGCCCGTCTCCGAAGATTCTATGCCTAGCGCCGGACTCTGTGTTCGTCTCCTTCCTCTGTCCATTTTTTATATACTTTTTGTCTTACATTTCTTTCCTTCTCCTCTCTCTCTCCTATAGCCTTTAAAGGCTCATAAAGTGACGCGCTATCCGCGCTCATTAAACCTGGGGGCTTCTTTAAATAGAAGCTTATTTATACGGGCTTCATGCCCAACACATGTGTCACACTTCCGCATGTACCTTTTATTCACCATTATATGCATCAATATGAGTTAAGTTTTGGCCAAGCTGGGTTGCCTGGCTCCTGTGCTTACCCCTACGTTCCTGATTGTTCGGCTAGGTTGTAAAGGGAGCACCTCTGCGATTGTTACTGCCGGGTCAGCCGGATGTGTACCTCAGACTTGGTGAAGCAGAAAGCTAGCGTTCTTAAGGGAATATTTAGTCGGTGAACTAAAGATGATATTTTTTCACTTATTTATCTATACGCCCCCAGATGTTTTTCCTGTGTCTCTTTTCGCAGAATGGACATGCACTTTAGGGCATGCCTCCCAGGGAAAGGAACCCCTAACGGAACTATTCTCCCTGGAAGATGTTTCTTACTAACCATGTAATATAACATAACTAGTTGGGCACTTGTCTGTTCAAGCACTAATGACCCCTACGCCTGGTCTCCATGCATACCCCGGTTCTTATATAACCGCGAGGGTATTCGGACACACTTGGACCGTCAGGTCCCGAGGTTGAAGCGAAAAGGTCGGCCATGACAAACGATCTACAATCCGGCTAGAAGGCATTACACATCTCATAGTCAATCTGTGTGTGGCAATCTGACTGATTGTATTCCTCTTCAATACCATCTAACAGGCTGTCTAGTTACAGTCCTGTTGGGAATACTTTGCGGCCAATTCTACTTGGCCGTATACTAAGCTCACAGGGATCTCCTTCCCATCGGGGCCCCACTGGGTCTGACCTCGGCCATGTGGTTTGGGTCAGCCTTCGTGTACCGCGTCTTCACCATGGCCCAGGCCTCCCTGGCGCCTTGATGGCAGGCCGACATCTTCCACAATCGGAGAGCGCGCCGTTGCACTTCTGTCCAAAGGTGTCAGTCCAGTCGACATCTTTGGCGCGACCCTCCTTCAGCTTCTCGTAAAGCTATCCAAGTAGGCATGGGGCCGGCAGTTGCATATGGAGAAGGGATAAGGCCAACACGGCTTGCAAGTAGTTAGTAGCCTGGTGGACGCGTTCTTCATCGCACTTGCATTACCTGAGCACAACGACACCATCACGGAACGTAAGAGGACGGATGGTGGCCGCAGTGTGAGACTCGGGAAGAGAAGGGTCACTCGCGTACAACCCCGTCGGGGGAGAGCATGTCCTGCGTCAGCTGCACCCGTCCCGACACAACGGAGCCCTGTTAACGATACCAGACAGGAGAACATTCGAGCGTCTGTTAGTTTAGACTTCCTACGACAGAGAGAACCTCGGTTTTTGCGAGCAGAGTCTCGTGCTAAGCACGACTAAATATACTGACGTCGACCAGAGACCGCATGATCATTCACTTAACGGGTCCAACAGGCTGGGCAACGAACATCCTCAGTTTCAAGTCGCACGCAAGCTGTAGTGTTTGGGGGCATCATGTGGAGATCATCCATGCACTAGCGTTTTGTTGCGCCTGCTACACCGCCTCACCTTTGTTGCACACTCTCACTAGCCTTATCAGTTGGCGTAGGGAGGTGTGTTTGCTCTATCTTCCAGGATTCGGTCCATCACACAGTGTCCAACGCGCATCTGACAGACGCTTCACATATGCTCCCTGTTGCACCCCGATCGGGGTGCGGCGGGGCACTTTCACACGAGATAATACTCTAGCCCTTCGGAGCGTATACTTACCAAGGGGGCTCCTTGGCTCCCCTGCCGCGGCTAGTCGCTTCAATTGGGCTTTGACTCTTCAGCTCCTAGGGACAGTAAGGTATTCTTTCTCCGGCTCGTAGAAGAACCTGCAATATAAACACCAAGACGCGATCAGCTGTAAACCTCAGTTTATTCTAGTCCAACGATATTCACATGTCTCGCCGCGGGCTAACTAGGTATAGGCCGACTATAGCTAAACTACCCGCTTCTCCTAGGCAAACCGAACATTTTCTTACCCCGTATGTCTTTTACATAATGACTGGCACAATGGCGACAATTGCCAAAGCCATGTCGCCTCAGTAGCACTGAATGGCCTTTTGAGAGGCACGAGGTCAGGACATCATCCCGAATGTCGAAAGGCCACAATTGCCCTGGGAGAAACAAGCAGTTCGCGAAGAACTGTCGGGCGACGCCTGTGGTTCATGGCACTCTCCACCTCGGAATTGGTGGCAGACAGCCGTCCGCATCCTCTGTCGGAGGAGCGTCCGGTGCGCGCCTTGTGTTCGCCTCCGCTTCCGGACCAGGCTTTGGAGCCTGGCTGGTGGAGGCGCGATTGGCAACCTCTCCGGATATAGTCCGGCGAGGTCTCTTCGTCCTGAAGAGAGCACGAGCGTTAATATGCCTTGAAGGAATAACACCTGGGAATAAGATGGCGCGCTATACCTTTGCGCCGGCGTCTCAGTCCGGACCGCACTTCTTTTCAGCCCGCGGGGCCTTGCCGCCCCTCGTTGGCTAGTCGCCGCAGGCTCGGCCTCCCGTCTCAAGGACCTCCCCTGCAAAACACGGTTGTCATACGGCAATCGAAAACACGCGAGGATAGATCCCTTTTCAAAGTGCTGGGACTTCGGTCAGTTACCTGTGAGGCTGGGAGTAGCCCTGGGTAATCGGCCGTAATGGCCCCAAGGCTTACGCGATTGGAAACACCCCATCAAACGAATGGACGAAGCGCCACACAAGAGCTGCTCCTGTCCGAATGTCCTTGTGGGTGCGCCAATGAGAGCATAAAAACTGACACCAAGTTCCGTGCGCGATCAAATTAGCCCACGGAAGAGTCCGGATCCCTCCCCTTGAGGTAGGGACGGCGTCCCGATAAGTCCGGATCCTCTTGAGAGGCCTGGGTCGGGACCGTCCCGGATCCTCGGGTTGTGGAGGAGGGCTGTGTTTCTTTTAACAGCCTGGCGCAGTTCCTGCGTTGAAGTCGTTAGACTGAATATTTAACGATGGGAATATAAAACGGATGGGCAAGTAAAAGTGTCCACTTACCCAACTTGGGGGATTGTACATAGAAAATCCACCCTGTGGGTTGACGCGGAGAAATTCCTCCTCTTCTCCCTTGTACAAAGCGGACAAGTCTTTATTAGAGCGGCAGCCGAATCCGGCCCCTTACGGCCGTGGCGGGTGGCGTCGTCCTCCCCGTTGAAGTCCCACATGGGGTGGCCTCTATACTGGAGCGGCTGCACCCCTCGCATGATGCATGCGGCCATGACCCGGATCATGTCAGTCCGGAATGAGCTAACAATCTTATCCGGCCCGAGGTCCACTCATCCGGATCAAAGAACCAGTCAGGATACACCAGCTTTGTCGCTTTCCCTCTGAGACGGTTCACATACCATCGCGAAACTGCGACCAGAGCGCTTCAGGCACTGCTTAGAGGGGAGCACTGTCCGAAGCTCAGTGGAGAGTTTCTTCGGAACGAGCCCATGAAGACGCTCGAACCACTATCGAGCGCCGGCGCGGAGCGCGCCACCAGTCAGACAGGCGAGCAGGGCCTGTTGTGAACCACCCGGCCCCGGAGAGCCCTAGAGGCCTACCTTACGAGGTAGGCTGTCCGGCTTTTACCCGTGAGCTGCGGCAGTTCCAGTGGCCCACTCACCGCACCTTCAAACCTGACGTTGGTGAAAAGTACAATGGCAAGACTCACCCGTCTGAGTTCCTCAGCATCTACACCATCACGGTGCAAGCCGCCGAAGCCCGCGATGATAAGGTGCTTGCGAATTACTTTCCATTGGCTCTTAAACCCAACGCCATGTCGTGGTTGATGCACTTGTCGGTAGACTCTATTTCCTCCTGGTCGAATTTGTGCCATGAGTTTGTGGGCGCCTTTACTGGAGGTCACCAAGCCCATGGCCAAGCAAGCGACCTGCATGTCATTCCCCAGAAGGGAGGCGAGAGTCTGCACAAGTATATACAGAGGTTCAGCCGGGTACAGTACAATATCCTTGATGTTCACCCTGCCGGCATCATCAGCGCGTTCCATCAGAACGTGTGTAACCGCAAGATGCGCGAAGAACTGGCAATGAACAAGGTGAAAGATGTGGCAGAACTCTATGTTCTTGCTAACAGATGTGCCCGAGCTGAAGAGGGAAGGAAGTACCCCGGCGAAGATGCCGGCGTGGAAACCGACTCCTCAGATGAGGATACTGCCACCGCGGCGAAGAAAGGCCAGCGCCGCAACAGGAAGCGCAAAGGTAAAGCTGTGCTTGCCGTCGAGGGATCTGACGACGCCGGCTCCGCCAAGAAAACCAAGGCAGATGACCCCGGCAAGGAAATTGCCGGATGTGTCGCCTGCCGGGCCTTGGCGGCTGCCGAGAAGCCAGGAAACTCCGACAAGCAATACTTCAAGATCCATCGCACCTAAGGCCATGATCTCCAGAACTGCCGACAGGTTGAGCTCCTTGCTGAGAAGTAGAGGGCTGAATATGAGAGGCGGGACGAGGAGAAAGGCCAGGACGGTGCTGAAGGGTCCGGCAAGAAGCGGGACGGCCAGACGGGCCGTCGCGGCAAAGATAAACAGTAGGAGAGGCCCACCCGGGGCCGTGACAAAAAGCCAAAAGACGATGATCACGAAGAGGACGATGAGTCTGGTGACCAAGAATTTCAGAAAGCTACAGAGGCCATGCGCGTCGATGGCGGCGCCTCGCTGCATACCTCTCACCGCCAGCTTAAACAGTGGGCGCGTGAGATTACAGCGGCGGAACCGTCGTTTGATGCCCAAAGGCCGCTGAAGTGGTCCAGCACACCTATCATTTTTGACACTAAGGATCACTGTCGGTGTCAAAACCGGCGGATCTCGGGTAGGGGGTCCCGAACTGTGCGTCTAGGCCGGATGGTAACAGGAGGCAAGGGACACGAAGTTTTACCCAGGCTCGGGCCCTCTCGATGGAGGTAAAACCCTACGTCCTGCTTGATTAATATTGATGATATGGGTAGTACAAGAGTAGATCTACCACGAGATCAGAGAGGCTAAACCCTAGAAGCTAGCCTATGGTATGATTGTTGATGTATGTTGTCCTACGGACTAAAACCCTCCGGTTTATATAGACACGGATAGGGTTAGGGTTACATAGAGTCGGTTACAATGGTAGGAGATTCGTAATATCCGTATCGCCAAGCTTGCCTTCCACGCCAAGGAAAGTCCCTTCCGGACACGGGACGGAGTCTTCAATCTTGTATCTTCATAGTCCAGGAGTCCGGCTGAAGGTATAGTCCGGCTATCCGGACACCCCCTAATCCAGGACTCCCTCAGTAGCCCCTGAACCAGGCTTCATGACGACGAGTCCGGCGCGCAGATTGTCTTCGGCATTGCAAGGCGGGTTCCTCCTCCAAGTACTTCATAGAAGATTTTGAACACAAAGATAGTGTCCGGCTCTGCAAAATAAGTTTCCACATATTGCCATAGAGAGAATAATATTTACACAAATCTAATCTGCTGACGTATTCCGTAGTGTGACATCACACCACGGCCAAGCTTTTATTCGAACCGTTTTACTGTCCCATCTTAGCGCGTTATGCGAGGCGGTTTCCTTGGCACGTCTTGTTAAAGCAGAGATCGTGTCCCCTTATTCCGGGATTCTCATCAATACGGGCGTGGGTAACCCAACCGCGCCATTGATTACGGCGCTTGGAGATAAGCGAGTTTTACCAGGCTGGTGGGGACACGTAGTTGCGTCCACCCATATAAGGGGATAAGGATCCACCTTTTACCCACGCCTTCTTCCTCCTTTGCCTATCCATTCTTGCGCACTCGAGCTCCAGCGCCCAAGTCCGCACTACCTCAACCTTCCCAGTCCCGGAGCGGGAGGCAAGTGGATGGTCTCCTCCGTCACGGAGGGGACACATCAAAAAGCTGAGGAAGGCCGGATATCTGGCTAGCGACATCGCGCACCGGCTTCCCGAAAAGGGGCAGCTCATCCCCACTCCTAGGCCCCATGAGAGGGTGGTATTCCTCCCCCATTTCCTCGCGGACTGGGCTTCCCTCTGCATCCATTTGTCCGGGGGCTCATGTTCTACTACGGCCTGGATTTCCACGATCTGGCCCCGAACTTCGTCCTCAACATCTCGGCGTTATCGTCGTGTGCGAGCGTTCCTCCGCATCCGCCCCCATTTCGGCCTATGGCTTAAGACTTTCAACGTCAAGCCGAAGGTGGTGCGCGGCAGCCAGGCGGAGTGCGGCGGTGCCATGGTTGGCAAGATGGCCAACGTCCTGTGGCTCGAGGGCTCCTTTGTGGAGACCCTGAAGGGGTGGCAATCATGGTGGTTTTACTCACCGAGCCGCGCGACGCCGAATGGGTCGCACCCCCTGAGTTTCGAGTCCGGACCCCCCTACGCGGCTCACGTCCTGGAAGGAGACGGCCTGTCGTGGGGTAACAAAGGAGGTGACCGGACTGCAAACATGCATCCAATCCCTGGTGAACAAGCAACTCAGGCTTGTCAACGTAGTCCAGGTTATGCTCATCCGCTGATCCCCCGTGTCAACAACGGGCCTTCAATCTGTGGGAGTTCGACCCCGGCGCAGCACAAACTCTGAGCAGGCTCTTCGACACGACGTACGAAGATGCCTGGAAGGTGCTTTTCAAGGGCGCCGAGGCTCCCGCATCCGCTACCGAGGATCGCGGATTCAGCGCAGCGTCAGCGCGTCGCGGTAAGCTGTTTTTTTCCTTTTACAGGTATTAGTTTTTCATAGTTTGACTCTATGCGGGATCTAAGCTCCCTTTACCTTTGACAGGATTGGCAGGTGACGTCCGGACAGATCAACTGTCCGGCTCCTTTGCCCGAAGGCCCAGCGGCTGCGCTGGCGAAGCTGCTGGTTCCGGCACCCTATGTGGTGCCGGAGAAGAAGGCCAAGAAGAAGGCCACGGGGACTCGAAAGAGTGCCCGACGCCCGGAGGTGTCGGATTCACCATCCGACGAATCCGAGGCGCACTCCTCCCATGAAGACGAGGAGGAGGAAGAAGAGACCCCTCCCCCTCCAGCGGGGGAAGGGAAGAAAAGGAAGGCCGCCCCAACTGGGGAGGCCGAAGGGTCCAAGAAGGGGAAAACCCTTTCTCCGGACTACTCCACCGACGCCGACGACGGCAGAGAGGAGTGGGCGCCCAGGGCCAAGCCCCTGGCGAAATCGTAAGTATCCGGATACCAAAGTAATTCATAGTATTCGTTTATTGCACAACTTTCCCTTATCGAATGTTTATGCAGCCCACCCAAAGACCGGCTCGACGCGTCGTCGAGCGGCTCACTGGACTCGTCGGATGTGAACTCGCTTCCGACGGCTTCCTCCCGCCCTACGGACGACACCGAAGTGTTGTCCCAACAGGTTCCAAGCGGAGGAGGTGGTCCTGGAGGCGCCGCAAGGCGACCTCCCGGACTCCAGGAGTAAAGGGGATGAAACCCCCAGGGCTCCAAGTCCGGCTCTAGGCCGGACACCGCTCCGGAACCTTCAAAGGTTCCAGAGTCCGGCGGGGGACCTCCTTCCAAGAGGAGCAAGCCCGTGCCGGTGACCTCCGTCCAACCAGAGGCGCCGGACAATATGTTGGAGGCGCTCCAAGGTGCCTCCATCGACGAGGGGCACCGCACTATTATGAGTGCGGTGATCCAGAAGGTTCAGTCCGCCAAGAGAGGACTAACTGAAGCTTGTACAAGCCTTTTAACAGGCTTTGAGGTAAGTAAAGAATGCGTAAATAATAGTACCGCATAGACAGTAGCCCCTGATGCTCTGTTTGGCGTTCGGGAAGAAAAGCTGAATAGTGGATCAAATAGAATTCACAGGAGTCTAACAAAAATGAGTCAATATGCATGTGCAGGCTACCCTGCTTGCGTCCGCCGCACTGACTGCGGAAGTGGAGCACGCTAAAGCAGGACCTCGAAAGGTCCGAGCAAGAGCTCGAGCGTGCCAAGAAGCAGCTCGAGGACAACGAAGGTAAGAAATACCTTGTAAAATATATATATATATATAAAAGGTGCAATTGCAAGAAATGACAGGATTAACATGGCTATGTAGGGGCCACGTCTGAGGTGGCGACCCTAAGCAAGCGCTGGAACGAGGCCGAGAAGAATTCAGCCTCGGAGCGCACCGAGCGGTGAGAAGTATGAGGCCAAGGTGGCAAGTTGCGGACAGAGCTTCCAGGCTCTCATGGAAAACATGAGAGTTTGGAGCGTGACTTCGAAGACGCAGGCGTCCGAGCTTGGTGGCTATTGAAATGCCCAAATCTCAAGGCCGAATCCTAGAAGACCCTCCAGGAGTTGATGAGGTGAGAAAGATTGCGGCGGGTAAGGCATTCTTTATGCAAAGAAAACACATAAACGTGAGTTACCTTAACTTACCCGAATCCGGAGCTCTCCAGAGCGTCGCAGATCTCCCCGGAGTTGTATCCGATGCCGGCCGCATTCTATCGAGCGAGAGGGCAGCTCGACCGGAGAAGGGGTTTAGTCTCAGTACGCTGAGGCGGACACCCCGTGCCCCTGAGCCGACCGCTGAAGCAACTGGTCGAGCTCCACAAGGCGCCCGAACAGCCACATGAAGGGCCTCATAGTCGGCGTGGCCTGGAGAAGGCTCTGCCTGGGAGCTATTTTCGGGCTGTGCTGCGCGGCTGGGTGGAGGCCTGTCCGAAGGCCTTGAAGACATCAAGCGCTCGTCTGCATTGAAGGCCCGTAGGCCCTTGGCCCATGCTAAGGGGCACTGGGCAGCTGGATGCGGAGAAGCCTTGTGAAAGGACGGGCCACCGCCGGGGAAAGAGCATCGTGCCCGAGAATTATTATAAGGATGTTCTGAAGGGTGCCCGCCTTGTTGCGGATGAATGTACCAAGGATGTATTTTTTGAGTAAAACCCGCTCGTGTTATCCTGTGCGCTGAAAACTTGTTCATATGCGCTAAGCAATGCTGCTTGAATTTAAAATATTACCTTCTGTGCGGCTGTTTATCAATACTGAGAGATGGCGAGTCGTCGGCTTCTGCCCCCTTGCCGCTAGTGCTGGGGTGTTCGGGGATAAACCTGGGCGCTCTTTTTCCCATATTTGGGTCCTTCGAGGGAGGCGCTCATCCCAACGAACGAGGCAATCGGACTATAATGCGTGAACACTCTCACTTAGCCATAGAATTTTATAATTTTAAATTTCGGTGAAGCCCCTAGTATTCGGAAGATCGAGTTCGGGGCGCTATGCACGCCTTGGCCGGACAGAGCCGACTCCTCGCCCTAAGCGGCATAAGTCTTTAAGGACTCGAAAATACCTCTCGAACAGCGACCAGCTCTCGCCTCATCATGACGGTCAGTTTGAGCTTTCTCCACTGAGGTGCTCGACCCAGCTCAACCGGGGCACAATCGCAGTGGTTCTCCTAGTGCTACCTTAGCCGATATAGCGGAACGTAAGGCACCAAAACATAGGAGCCGGGCAAACCCAACTATTGACCCAAGACATGATTCGGAGCCGATGAATATAATGCTATAAGTTCGGGGTGCCGCACTTGTTAAAGTGTTCGGACTTCTCACACCATGTTGAGGGGTACTGAAGCCCCTGGCGTATTTTGGCCGTACCAAAGTGTATGGGTGCAACATGTCGTTAAGGAACATATATATAAAAAGGTAATGCAAAAAATAGACAAAAGCTATGCATTGTTTATTAAAATAGCTACGATCAAAAGCAGAACGATACAAGTAATGCGATAAACGAAAAGTTGGACTATTTAACATGTCTGCTCCAGGGGCAAGCTGCGGAATAGTATGCGAAACAGGTATACGACTCGTGATAGAGACCACCTGGGATTTCCGTAATGCGGCATGGCTTGTCTGCTTCCTGGTCCTTGCATCGTTTGTGCGGCAATTGAACTGCCGAACAGGCCTTCCGAAGAGTAGAGTCCTGGAAGTAAGAGAAAAGTAAAAAATCGGCAGCCCCTGGTGCGGTTTAAGCCGTGTTTTGGGCGTGCCGTGATGGTGCCCCTCCCCCTATGCCCATGGTATTTCCAGAGCGTAGTTATGGACGCGAAGTACTGGCGTCGCCTTTTTGCGAGGGTTGGGGTTGGGGCCGCATTGCTACGCCTGCTCGGAACGTGCCAGGCGGTCTTGTTGTAGGTTACTCCGGGCGCGCTTGACGGTGTCCGGACGTTTAATGGCCGGACTGGAGAACTGCCTGGAGAGGCTGCTTTGTACTTCCGCTGCAAGGGCCGCCGTGTGCTCCTCCGTTCGGAGGGAGCGTTCGGTGTTTCCATTGACCGTAATTACTCCACGAGGGCCTGGCATCTTGAGCTTAAGGTATGCGTAGTGCGGTACCGCATTGAATTTGGCGAATGCGGTTCGCCGAGCAGTGCGTGATAGCCACTGCGAAACGGGACTATGTCAAAGATTAACTCCTCGCTTCGGAAATTATCCGGAGATCCGAAGACCACTTCAAGTGTGACTGAGCCTGTACAGTTGGCCTCTACACCTGGTATTACGCCTTTAAAGGTCGTTTTGGTGGGCTTAATCCTCGAGGGATCTATGCCCATTTTCCGCATTGTATCCTGGTAAAGCAGGTTCAGGCTACTGCCGCCATCCATGAGGACTCTAGTGAGATGAAATCCGTCAATAATTGGGTCTAGAACCAATGCGGCAAATCCGCCATGACGGATGCTAGTGGGATGGTCTCTTCGATCAAAGGTGATTGGGCAGGAGGACCATGGGTTGAACTTTGGGGCGACCGACTCCTCCGTGTATACGTCCCTTAACGCGCACTTCCGCTCCCTTTTGGGGACGTGGGTGGCGTATATCATGTTCACCGTCCGCACTTGTGGGGGAAAACCCTTCTGTCCATTGTTATTCGGCGGCCGGGGCTCCTTGTCGTCATCGCTATGCAGCCCCTTGTCTTCATTATCGGCGCTTAACTTGCCTGCCTGCTTGAACACCCAACAATCCCTGTTGGTGTGATTGGACGGCTTTTCGGGGGTGCCATGTATTTGGCACAAGCGGTCGAGTATTCGGTCCAAGCTGGACGGGCCCCTAGGATTCCTTTTGAATGGCTTCTTTCGCTGACCGGATTTAGAGCCTCTGAATCCGGCATTAACTGTCGTATCCTCAGCATTGTCGCCGTTAATGCGGCGCTTCTGCTTGTTGCGATGCGACCTGCCACTAATGTCCCTGGTGTCCGAACTACCAGGGTTCTTGGTCATATTGTTGCTACGAGCGAGCCAGCTGTCTTCTCCCGCGCAAAAGCGGGTCATGAGTGTCGTGAGTGCTGCCATAGATTTCGGCTTTTCCTGTCCGAGGTGCCGGGCCAGCCACTCGTCACGGATATTGTGCTTGAAGGCTGCTAGGGCCTCAGCGTCCGGACAGTCGACTATTTGATTTTTCTTTGTTAGGAACCGTGTCCAGAATTGTCTGGCCGATTCCTCTGGCTGCTGGATTACGTGACTTAGGTCATCGGCGTCTGGGGGTCGCACATAAGTGCCCTGGAAATTGTCGAGGAATGCGGCTTCCAGGTCCTCCCAACAACTGATTGATCCTGTTGGCAAGCTTGAGCCAATGCCGAGCTGGTCCTTTAAGCTTGAGTGGGAGGTATTTGATGGCGTGAAAATCGTCGCCGCGGGCCATGTGGATATGAAGGAGATAATCCTCGATCCATACCGCAGGGTCTGTTGTGCCATCATATGATTCGATGTTTACGGGTTTGAAACCCTCGGGGATTTGATGATCCATTATTTCGTCTGTAAAGCACAGTGGGTGTGCGGCGCCTCTGTACTGGGCGATATCATGACGTAGCTCCAATGAGCTTTGTCTACTGTGTTCGGCCCTGCCGAATTTGTGGCCGGCGTGACGGTTACCGTCTCGAGCCATGGTGCCCGC
>NC_053022.1:33985232-34090498 GCF_003073215.2 Triticum urartu
GGCCATGAGTGTTTGGATGATGTATGTTATTTATGTACTTGATTGACGTGGCGAGTGTAAGCCAACTATGTTATCCCTTTTATTATCTATATTACATGGGATGTTTGTGATGATTACCTGACTTGCGACATATGCCTTCAATGCGATTATGCCTCTAAGTCGTGCCTCGACACGTGGGAGATATAGTCGCATCGAGGGTGTTACAAGTTGGTAATCAGAGCCTTCTCCGACCTTAGGAGCCCCATTGCTTGATCGTTTTTAGCAGCTGAGTTGTGTCTAGAAAAATGTTTTGAGTCATTTAGGAATTATATATCGGAGAGTTTAGGAATTCTTTTACATCCCAGTCTCCTCATCGCTCTGGTAAGGCATCCTAGCGTAGAGTTTTGACTCTTCTCTTCTCAAATTTCACAAAAAAAATTTAGGATCACGCGGGTATCTTGGAATCTTTCCGATGGTTTTATGATGAGAACATTGTCTTGGTGCCTCCTGTCAGGGGTTTACTGGAAGTGTCCTGGGGAGTTGAGCACTGAGGTGTTGTCATCATAATTTATCGTTGCAATTCTGGAATACCTGAGTTTAGTACGCCGACATAAAAAATCTCTTTTATGCAGTTCGTTGGTGAGATAACCTCGACGCCACCCAGTACTGGGGCGGGAGTTCGGGAGTATCGCCATAACTTGTATAACGGATGTTTTTCGAAGGTTGAGGTAGATGGTTTCCGAAGTTTTTCTTGGTTATGTGTTGAAGGATGGATACAGCTGGATGTAGGATTTGCTAGTTTGGGTGAGATATTATGCTTCCCCTGTATCCCCAACACCTGATTGCATAACCGGAAAGGTTCGGGAGTTTCATAGGTGGGAATTCTTGTAGCTCTAGTTCTTCTTCCACGGATATTGGTTTGAGATGGGGATTTCTTACCGATTATTCGTTCTTGAGCCGTACCTTGTTGATTTATTTCTCTACCTTAATTCTACGTGGCTTCTCAATTTATGGATATGTGACCATTTCAAGAGAAATGCATTCGTTCATTTTGTTCGGATGTGAAGACTATATGTTGCAATTTTCATTCCGTTGGATTCAGCTTCATTTTATCTGTCTATGTGCTAACGGTGGTCAACCTCTTCAGTATGGCTCCCGCTAAGAGCACCAGTCAGAATCAAAATCAAGATCCGCCACCACCTCCACCTCCTCCAGAGGCATGGCAAGCTGTGATGGCCGCAACCAATGCAAACACACAGTTGACCATGCAAATTCTTCAAGAGCGAAATCAAGGCAACCAAGGGAATCAAGGCAACAATCAGAATCACTTTGCTACACTCAACCAGTTCCTTGATAACGGGCCAAAGACTTTCAGCAATTGTGTTGAGGCAACCGATGCTAACGATTGGCTTGTGGATCTGTGCAAGCATTTTGAGTGCAGTAACGTCAGGCCTGAAGATTTCGTCAAGTTCTCTTCCTTCCAATTCAAAGATCAAGCTGCAGAATGGTTCCAGCAGTACAAAGATTCCAGAGGTGGACGTCTGATCACTTGGGATGAATTCCGTCAAGATTTCCGAGCTCATCACATCCCTCAGAGCGTGGTTGAAAGTAAGCGTGAGGAATTCCGCAACCTGAAGCAAGGCTCTTTGTCTGTCTATGACTACAACAAGTTGTTTCAGAAGCTCGCCCACTTTGCTAAGCAGGACGTACCTGATGAGAAGAGCATGATATACCAGTTCAGGGGTGGTCCCAGAGAAGAAATTCAGCTAGCTCTTGTTCTCTTTGAGCCCTTGAGGTACGATGAGTTCTACAACATGGCGTTGAAGCAAGAGGCCGCTCAACTGAGGTGTGATGCTTCCAAGAAGCGAGTCAGAGACACTACGCCTTCTTCCTGTACTCAAGTGGCCAAGCAGCAGAAGTATTGGCTTCCTCCTCCTCCGTTCCGTCAGCCGTATCAGCAGAAGAGCAAAGGTGGCAGTGGTTCTTCCCACCCACCCAACCCTGGCTTTCAGAACAAGACTTCGTCTCAACCTCCAAGATCGAGTGCTCCGTACCACCGTCCTCTTTCAGAGGTCACGTGCAACAAGTGCCAAGAGAAGGGTCACTATGCCAACAAGTGTTTCAACCAGAGGCGTCTCCCTCCTCCTCCTCCTGTCAGATCGGCAAGTACAGCTGTGGTCAAGCATAACCCCAAGCACGCCAAGGTCAACTTGATGAATGCAGCTCAGGCAGAGGACTCATCAGATGTGATTATGGGTAACCTTCTTGTTAATGATATTTCAGCTAAAGTTCTTTTTGACACTGGTGCATCGCATTGTTTCATCTCGAGACCGTTTACATCTAGGCATGAATTGGTTTCACAAGTTTTTCCTAGTCCATTAGCAGTGGTCTCTCCCGGTAAGCGCATGCATGCTAACTCCATCGTTCCGGATGTTACTATCACCTTGAGTGACTACAAGTTTCTGGCTTCTCCAACGGTTCTTGGTGACTCGGATATTGATCTTATTCTCGGAATGGATTGGCTTTCTAAGCACAAGGCACATCTTGATTGTGCAGCCAGGCAGATTCAATTGACTCATTCGTCTGAGGATGTAATTGTCTTTGCCGCTCGTGATGATACCATCCGTCTGTTTTCTCTCAATGAGAGGGGTGAACTCGATGCTATCTCGCAAATTCCAGTCGTTTGCGAATATCAAGACATCTTTCCAGAAGAGCTTCCAGGAATGCCTCCGCACCGGCCAGTTGAATTCGTTATTGATCTTGAGCCTGGCACGGAACCTGTGTGCAAGCGTCCTTACAAACTCGGACCTGAAGAGTTGAAGGAGCTGAAGAAGCAACTCGATATTCAAGATAAAATGGGTCTCATCCGGCCTAGTTCTTCTCCATGGGGTTGTGGTGTTCTTTTTGTGAAGAAGAAGGATGGAACGGACCGACTTTGTGTTTATTACCGTCCATTGAACAAGAAGACCATCAAGAACAAATACCCACTTCCTAACATCAATGAGCTGTTCGAACAACTCAAAGGTGCCCAAGTATTCTCCAAGCTTGATCTCCGTATGGGCTATCATCAGATTCGAATCCGTGAGCAAGATATTCCCAAGACGGCTTTCAGGACAAGCTATGGTTCATATGAATACACTGTCATGTCTTTTGGCCTCGTCAACGCTCCTCCAACGTTCTCTCGCATGATGAACTTCATCTTCAACGCCTACACCAATGACTTCGTTTTGGTCTATCTCGACGACATTTTGGTTTTCTCGAAGAACAAGGAAGATCATTCCAAGCACTTGCGTTTGGTTCTTGATAAGCTCAGGGAACATCAGTTCTACGCCAAGTTCTCCAAGTGCGAATTTTGGCTCGATGAGGTTCTTTATCTTGGTCATATCATCTCCGCCAAGGGCATTGCCGTGAATCCTGAGAAGGTGTCTGCAATTGTGAATTGGGAACCTCCTCAGAACGTGAAGCAACTCCGTAGCTTCCTCGGTCTCGCAAGCTACTGCCGAAGATTCGTTGAAAACTTTTCTAAGATCGCGAAGCCTCTCTCCTAATCTTCTCCAGAAGCACGTCAAGTACGTTTGGTCTCCGGAGTGTGACATTGCTTTCAACACTTTGAAAGGGAAATTGATCACTGCTCCAGTTCTGACTCCGCCTGATGAATCCAAGCCGTACGAGGTCTTTTGTGATGCCTCTCTCCAAGGTCTTGGCGCAGTTTTGATACAAGAGAAGAAAGTTGTTGCTTATACCTCTCGCCAGTTGAAGCCTAATGAGAAGAACTACCCCACTCATGATCTCGAGTTGGCGGCAGTTGTGCATGCTCTTTTGACTAGGAGACATCTTCTATTGGGAAGAAAAGTGGATATTTTCACTGATCACAAGAGTCTCAAGTACATTTTCACTCAGCCTAATCTCAACCTCAGGCAAACTCGATGGGTCGAAATGATTCAAGAGTATAATCCGAGTATCGAGTATACTCCAGGCAAGGCCAATGTGATTGCTGATGCTTTGAGCAGAAAGGCTTACTGCAACAGTCTGATTCTCAAGCCTTATCAACCCGAGCTTTGTGAAGCTTTCCGCAAACTTAATCTGCAAGTTGTTCCTCAAGGTTTCCTCGCCAACCTTCAAGTCTCTCCTACCTTGGAAGACCAGATTCGCCAAGCCCAGCTTCTTGATGCTATGGTGAAAAAGGTGAAGATTGGGATTGCCAAGAGTCAACCCAAGTACAAGTGCTACCGCCTTGACGACAAGGATACTCTCTTCTTCGAGGATCGTATTGTTGTACCCAAAGGTGACCTCTGTAAAGTGATCATGAATGAGGCTCACAATTCTCTCCTCTCCATCCACCCTGGGAGCACGAAGATGTATTAGGACCTTAAGCAAGCTTATTGGTGGACTCGAATGAAGCGCGAGATTGCTCAATTCGTGAATGAATGTGATGTCTGCAGAAGAGTGAAGGCAGAACACCAAAGGCCCTTGGGTCTCCTCCAACCTCTTGCCATTCCAGAATGGAAGTTTGACCACATTAAAATGGACTTCATGACTGGGTTTCCAAAGTCCAAGCGTGGCAATGATGCTATATTCGTTGTCATCGACAAACTCACCAAAGTGGCTCACTTTCTGCCTATCAAAGAGTCGATCATTGCAACTCAATTGGCGGAACTCTATACCTCTTGTATTGTCTCTCTGCACGGTATTCCTCAGGTGATCTCTTCAGACCGTGGCAGCATCTTTACATCCAAGTTTTGGGATTCTTTCAGAAGGCCATGGGCACTAACAACCGCTTCAGCACAGCTTTCCATCCTCAAACTAGCGGTCAAGTCGAGCGTGTCAACCAAATTCTTGAAGATATGCTCAGGGCTTGTGTGATCTCCTTCGGCATGAAGTGGGAGGATTGTCTTCCTTATGCTGAATTCTCCTACAACAACGGTTTTCAAGCAAGTTCGGGCAAGGCCCCATTTGAAATTTTGTATGGCAGGAAGTGCCGTACCCCTCTCAACTGGTCTGAAACCGGTGAACGTCAGCTTTTGGGTAATGACTTAATCACAGAGGCAGAAGAAATGTGCAAAGTCATTCATGATAACCTCAAAGCAGCCCAATCCTGCCAGAAGAGCTACTATGATAGTAAGCACCGTGATTTGGCTTTCGAGATCAGAGATCATGTTTACCTTCGCGTCTCTCCTATGAAAGGTACTCATCGCTTTGGTATCAAAGGGAAGCTTGCGCCTAGATACGTGGGACCTTTCAAGATTGATAGCAAGAGAGGCGACCTCGCTTATCAACTCGAACTTCCTTCAAACTTTGCAAATGTTCATGACGTGTTCCATGTCTCTCAACTCTTAAAGTTCTTCAAGACTCCTGACCGTACCGTCAACTTCGAGGACATTGAGCTCCAAGAAGATCTCTCTTATCGTGAGCACCCAGTGGCTATTCTTGAAGAGACTGAACGCAAGACTCGCAACAAGTCAATCAAATTTCTCAAAGTCAAGTGGTCACTCCATTCCGACCGTGAAGCTACCTGGGAACGCGAGGATCACCTCCGTTCTGAGCACCCGGCGTTCTTTCAGTCCTAGATCTCGGGACGAGATCCTTTCGTAGTGGTGGAGTGTTGTAACACCCCGGATGTAACTTTCCCAATTTGTACTCCAACTCTTGCCGTTTCCGGCGTTAAGTTATTTTATTTTCTCGGGTTCGGGTTTTTGTCTCCGTGTGTTGTTATCGTTGTCATGCATCTCATATCATGTCATCATGTGCATTGCATTTGCATACGTGTTCATCTCATGCATTCGAGCATTTTCCCGTTGTCCGTTTTGCATTCCGGCGCTTCGTTCTCCTCCGGTGGTCATTTCTACCTTTCTTTCGTGTGTGGGGATTAAACATTTCCGGATTGGACCGAGATTTTCCAGGCGGCCTTGCTTTACTACCGTAGACCTCCTGTCAAGTTTCGTATCATTTGGACTTCGTTTGATACTCCAACGGTGAACCGAGGGACCGAAAAGGCCTCGTGTGTGTTGCAGCCCAACACCCCTTCAATTTGGATCAAAACCCACCTAAGCCTTCTCCATCATCTAGAGCGTTCAATCACGATCGCGTGGCCGCAAACCGCACCTCATTTGGACTCTCCTACCTCCCTCTATGCCTATATATACACCCCCTCCCAAAAATCCGGATCCCCCTCATCTGAAACCCTAGTCTATTTCGTCCTCAGCGCCGCCGGACGAAATCCGGACGGCCGGACGTGTCCGCTCGCCCTGCCGCACCAGTCAGACGCCGCCACCTGTCTCGGGGACCGCTTCGCCGCCTCCCCACCGAAGCAGGCACGCCAGGCCCAACGCCGGCCCCCCTGGCCTGAAGGCACCCCGCCGCCCGCGCCCGAGGTCCCCGCCCCGCCGCCCGCGCCCGAGGTCCCCGCCCCACGCCGCCTCCCTCCTCGGCTCCGACGCTGCCACGCCAGACGCCGCCGCCGCCCTTCTCCATCGCTGGCGCAGCCGCCACCTCGCCGGCGCGAGCCAGCCGCCGCCCGTGCTTGCCGGCCCGGTCCCCGCGCAGCCCTGCACCGTCCTCCTCCTCGCCGGCCACCCCTGCTCCGGCCAGATCCGGCCACGGCCTGGCCGGATCCATCTCCCCCTCTCTCCGGTGACTTCAACTCCGGCGAGATCCGGCCCTGCCTCGACTTCCGTGCCAAAGTCAAACCCTAGATCCGGAGGTTGTTTCCCTAAGTCCCGAAATTCCAGATCCAAGTTGCCTGTTCGTAGCCCCGTAACTTTGCATCCGTAGCTCCGATTCATGCATATAGCATATCAAAATGTTCATCTCAGAGAGTACATCATTTCATTCCATTGCATAATTTTCATTTGAGCTCATCTTGGTGCCCGAAATGCTGTTCGAAGAGGGCTACTTGAGTTAATTGTCAGATCTGCTACTCCATTTAGGTTTTTGTCATTTTTGCCATGATTAATGTGTGCATGATATGCCCTGATGTTCTACATATGTTTTGTTAAGGGTTTTGTCATCTTTCCAGAGTTGCAACCCATGTATTTTTTTAATGTGTGTGGTGACTAGTGCAAACTTGCAAAGTGGTGCACTTGCTAATTCTGATTTCAGGGACTTAGCAATTCCACTAAGTCCTTGATCTATTTATCTCATGATGCCATATGTTCATGTTGTTTCCTAGTGATCCGTGCCTCTTTTTGAGATGATCAGTAAGGATGTTTTGTTAAATATTGTAGTGCTCTTTCCATCCATGTCTTTGTTTGCAATTATGGAGCACCCTAGCTTGAGTCAATCGACCTCTTACTTTTGCTTACTTTGTGAATCTGGGAGATTGTCAACTTGTTTGCAATTTTGCCGATTATGTTGTAGTTGATCCGTGCATGCTAATGCTATTGTCTTGCCATGTCATAGCTGCATTTTGTGCCTTCTTAATGGATGTATGCTTAGCTTGCCTATGACTTGCTCCGTAGTGAGTGCATCGAGCTCGTAACATGCCTACTTGAGTTATGTTTTCAGCATTTGCCAATTTTCACTAAGTCCGAAAACTGATTTATGTTTTTTGCTATGTTCACATGCTGCAATTGTATTATCTGATCCCTTTTGGCTCAAGGTCACTAAGGGACTTTTGTTAAGCTCTTTTGAGTAGCGCCATTCCATGCTTACTTTGCCATGTTCAGGTCCTGTAGCAATGTAGTTTTGTGGCTCCGAAGATGCTACCTGATCTGAGATTCCACAAGTTTTCACTAAGTCTTGAAATCTGTTTGCCATATGCATTTTTGCCATGCTTGTTTGAACCCGTTAATGGATGAATTGGCATAGCTCAGTGCTAGACTTTGTTAAGCATCTTGAATGCATCCCTGCCATGTATTTTTGTCATGTTTGGGTGCTGTAGCATGTTCATCTCATTGCATTTAGATGGCTACTTGCTGTAAATCGCAGACCGGTGTCATATTTGAATCGCTTGCCATTTCCAAACCGTAACTCCGATTCCGATGATCTTTGTATCATTTTCAAGCGATTTCATCTCATATTTCCAGTGGCACACTTGGATTTCCAAGTTGAGGCCAGGTTCTTGCATTTCCTGTCATGTCTTGCTTTTTGCATCCCGCATTGCATCCCGCATAGCATACCATCTTTGCATCGTCTTGTTTGATCCTTGCACGTGGTTGATTGTGTCCTTGTTGCTTGTTTGTCTTGTTTGGGTAGAGCCGGGAGACGATTTTGCTAATGAGGAGCCCGTTGAGTTTGCTTTCGAGGATCCAGTCAACTCTGACAACTGTGCAGGCAAGATGATCATACCCTCGAAATCACTACTATCTTTGCTATGCTAGTTTGCTCGCTCTTTTGCTATGCCAATGCTACGATGCCTACCATTTGCTTGCAAGCCTCCCAAATTGCCATGTCAAACCTCTAACCCACCTTGTCCTAGCAAACCATTGATTGGCTATGTTACCGCTTTGCTCAGCCCCTCTTATAGCGTTGCTAGTTGCAGGTGAAGATTGGAGGCCGTTCCTTGTTGGAACATTTATTTACTTGTTGGGATATCATTATATTATCTTGTTATCTTAATGCATCTATATACTTGGTAAAGGGTGGAAGGCTCGGCCTCTCGCCTAGTGTTTTGTTCCACTCTTGCCGCCCTAGTTTCCGTCATATCGGTGTTATGTTCCCGGATTTTGCGTTCCCTACGCGGTTGGGTTATAATGGGAACCCCTTGATAGTTCGCCTTGATTAAAGCTTTTCCAGTAATGCCCAACCTTGGTTTTACCATTTGCCACCTAGCCTCTTTTTCCCTTGGGTTTCCGGAGCCCGAGGGTCATCTTATTTTAACCCCCCCGGGCCAATGCTCCTCTGAGTGTTGGTCCAACCTAAAGCCCCTTGTAGCGCCACCTAGGGGAAACTTGAGGGCTGGTTGGGGCTGGTTGTAGTTGTACGGATTGCTTATCCGATTGTTCCCTGAGAAAGAGATATGTGCAGCTCCTATCGGGATTTGTCGGCACATTCGGGCGGTGTTGCTGGTCTTGTTTTAACCTGTCGAAGTGTCTTGAATTACCGAGATACCGAGTCTGATCGGAACGTCTTGGGAGGAGGTCTATTCCTTCGTTGACCGTGAGAGCTTGTCATGGGCTAAGTTGGGACTCCCCTGCAGGGATTTGAACTTTCGAAAGCCGTGCCCGCGGTTATGGGCAGATGGGAATTTGTTAATGTCCGGTTGTAGATAACTTGAACCTTAACTTAATTAAAATGAATCAACTGAGTGTGTTACCGTGATGGCCTCTTCTCGGCGGAGTCCGGGAAGTGGACACGGTGTTGGAGTAATGTTTGCGCAGGTTGCTCTCTAGTTTCTCGCTCGCGCTTTGCCTCCTCTTCTCGCTCTCTTTTGCGAACAGGATAGCCACCATATTTGCTAGTCGCTTGCTGCAGCTCCACATATTTACCTTGTCTCACCTATAAGCTGAAATAGTCTTGATCGCGAGGGTGCGAGATTGCTGAGTCCCTGTGGCTCACAGATTACTATTACACCAGATGCAGGTCCTGATGATTCCGCTCCAGGTGTCGCGCTTGAGCTCAAGTGGGAGTTCGACGAGGAATCTCAACGTTACTATGTTTCCTTTCCGATGATCAGTAGTGGTACCCAGTTGGGGGTGATCGGGACCGTGTCGCATGTTGGGTACTCTTTTATTTTGGCGCCATAGTCGGGCCATGAGTGTTTGATTGATGTAATGTTATTTATGTACTTGATTGACGTGGCGAGTGTAAGCCAACTATGTTTTCTCCCCTTTATGATTTATATTACATGGGATGTTGTGAAGATTGCCTAACTTGCGACATATGCCTTCAATGCGATTATGTCTCTAAGTCGTGCCTCGACACGTGGGAGCTATAGTCGCATCGAGGGTGTTACACCCCCACCCTCTGAAAATCGACTGACCCAAAAGTCGATTCAGTCGACTGAAGTGTAGCCAAATAGGAGCAGCATCACAAGCAAGAGCAAGAGTGAGAGCAGCATCGCGAGGAAGAGCAAGAGAAATAGCAAGAGCAGACCAGGCAGGGTACCGAGAGCAAGAGTAGAGCAGCAGCGCGAGCGAGAACTAAAGAAGCAGCAGCTCCTACTGATGTGGACATCGCCACCGAGGGAGCGACACCGTGGAGGAAGTGGCCGGCGACGCCGCCGTGGATGGAGCCGCGCCATGTCGACTCGGGACCGAGCGTCGGCAGCACCGTGAGATCGAATCAATAAGAAAATGTGGCAATTAGTGTACAACCTCTTTGGTGGCGCTGATTAGGCCTCAGCTTCATTCGAGGAAACGGTGATGATGATGCTCTTTCGGTGGTGCAGGTGAAGACGACGGTGTGGGAATGGAGGTGGCACGAAAGACGAGGGGAATAACGGGGTAGCTCCTTGGAGGTGGAGGACGGTGTGGCGGAACCGGCAGGACGACGAGATTGACGATGGATCCTCATCCGGTACGATGGATGAGGGACGTCAAGGTGTTGCTATGGACGACGTCGTCGGGGAAGAGGCTCCGGCTGGGTGGCAGATGGAGGAGGGTGTGGGGCTTCGCTGGTTTTCGCGGCCTCGGTGTACGAATGGGTGGGCAGATGGGATGGGAGCGGGGAGCCATGGCTTAGGGACGCGCTTGTCCAAAATGTGCGGTAAGTCACGAAAGTACCCCCACCGATTTTAGCTAGGCGGTTCTTTCGGTTCAGGGGTATCACGGGCATTTCGCGTATCGAGATTTCGCAGGAGGTGGGAGTTTTCGCACGCGTTGTAATTTTGGGATAGCAAGGCACGGGTTGAGATGGAGGGAGTTTTCGGAGCACAACAAGACAAATATATATATATATATCTTTAATATTTTGGGGTAACAAGGCGCGCGTTGAAGAGGTGGGAGTTTCACAGCACGATAGACAGAGATGCTAGCTTGAAATTTCGGCAAAACAAGGCGCGGCTTGAAATTTCGGAAGAATAAGCTTAACATGTACCCAAAAAAAGACAATTCGCACCTCATCACTAGAGAGAGCCATGTCCTGTTTTACTATATTACTAGAAATGCATTCAAATACCAACAAAGAAAACTAAAAAAATTGGGACAACAAACATAACGTGTACAATACCAAAACAATTTGCACTTCCCTCAACAATAAAAAAATGTGTGTTATCTAGCATATGGACTAAATTTGAGTACATTTTCCCTGTTTGAATGGGATTTTACTCGGGTTAGTTATACAACCATCTAAATATTATCTTCACAACACATGACATGAATATAGGAGAAGTAAATTCCTATATAAATACGAACTACATGTACATACGATCTCAAATTCAAATATATGTATCCATTTTATGTTGAATTCAAATCATAGTACATGTATGATCTAGCTAGATGTTCGGTCTAAACCATGTATGATACTACGTACAATGTGTTTAAGATGCACAACACACAGAAACACCATTTAGACTAGTAAGGTACACGTGCATTGCACACATGAGATTTGGCAACCAACTTATGAGTAAATACCACATTATAGCATGTAAGCTTTGAGTCATATATGCATGATGTAGATGTTCATTTAATTCGTATAGTTCATTTCATTCAAAATAATCTAGTTTTTATAAGAAAGCTAATCTATTTTAAGATTCATGGAATTGTGCGTTGTAAAGCATAAAGTAAAAAACAAATAATGGCAAATCATGAAGAAAAACATTTAGGCAATTATGATACAGAAGATTCTAGAACAAAGAAGAAGTGCTTGTGTTTTGAGGTTTGTGCATTATGCTTAAGTTCAACCATGGAGTCTTCTAGATTGTACATGTGGCAAAATCTGGTGGAATCTAGATGATATCCAATGGCCAGTAGTGCTCAAATTTGCCATCTCTGCACCATTGGATTGGCTTCATCCAACGACCATCTTTGAAAGTTAAAGTTATCCGCACACTATATAAAAAAATATAAAATATAATATATATAGGGGTATAGATATAGATATCTGATGCGAAAGCCACCCATCATCTCCAATTAGAATAGTGTGTCCATGCAGAATGCAATGTGGCCAAACGATGTCTGCCATCGGTATCTCAAATTCAAACAGTGCTGACCTTGTTCAATGTGTATACATTACAACATGCTCGTTCCCAAACCACACTCGCAGATCCAGTTAATACATACAGCATGGGGTGGCAAAACAGCATTGATTCGCTCAGTTCAAAGAGGAAGTAACGGACATAGTAGTACCTTCACCGTAGCTGGGAACACCCACACAAGCGGCTGCTACGTAGAAAGTGCTTCTACGATTACCTGACCGTTCCTATTGCTGTAGATTAAATGCACGAGTAGAACACAAAGTAGTTGTGGGCGTTGATTTTGTTCAATATGCTTGCCGTTACTAGTCTTATCTTGATTCGACGGTATCGTGGGATGAAGCGTCCCGGACCGACGTTACACGTACTCTTACGTGAGACTGGTTCCACCGACTGACATGCACTAGTTGCATAAGGTGGCTAGCGGGTGTCTGTCTCTCCCACTTTAATCGGATCGGATTCGATGAAAAGGGTCCTTATGAAGGGTAAATAGCAATTGGCATATCACGTTGTGTTTTTTGCGTAGGTAAGAAACGTTCTTGCTAGAAACCCATAGCAGCCACGTAAAACTTGCAAACAACAACTAGAGGACGTCTAACTTGTTTTTGCAGGGTATGCTATGTGATGTGATATGGCCAAAGGATGTGATGAATGATATATGTGATGTATGAGATTGATCATGTTCTTGTAATAGGAATCACGACTTGCATGTCGATGAATATGACAACCGGCAGGAGCCATAGGAGTTGTCTTTATTTATTTATGACCTGCGTGTCAACATAAACGTCATGTAATTACTTTACTTTATTGCTAACCGTTAGCTGTAGTAGTAGAAGTAATAGATGACGTGACAACTTCATGAAGACACGATGATGGAGATCATGGTGTCATGCCGGTGACAAAGTGATCATGGAGCCCCGAAGATGGAGATCAAAAGGAGCACTATGATATTGGCCATATCATGTCACCATTTGATTGCATGTGATGTTTATCATGTTTATACATCTTATTTGCTTAGAACGACGGTAGTAAATAAGATGATCCCTCATTAAAATTTCAAGAAGTGTTCTCCCCTAACTGTGCACCGTTGCGACAGTTCGTGTTTCGAAGCACCACGTGATGATCGGGTGTTAGATTCTTACGTTCACATACAACGGGTGTAAGACAGATTTACACACGCGAAACACTTAGGGTTAACTTGACGAGCCTAGCATGTACAGACATGGCCTCGGAACACAGAAGACCGAAAGGTCGAGCATGAGTCGTATAGAAGATACGATCAACATGAAGATGTTCACTGATGTTGACTAGTCCGTCTCACGTGATGATCGGACACGGCCTAGTTGACTCGGATCATGTAATCACTTAGATGACTAGAGGGATGTCTATCTGAGTGGGAGTTCATAAGATGAACTTAATTATCCTGAACATAGTCAAAAGGATTTTGCAAATTATGTCGTAGCTCGCGCTTTATTTCTACTGTTTAGTTATGTTCATAGAGAAAATTTAGTTGAAAGTTGATAGTAGCAATTATGCGGACTAGGTCCGTAAACTGAGGATTGTCCTCATTGCTTCATAGAAGGCTTATGTCCTTAATGCACCGCTCAGTGTGCTGAACCTCGAACATTGTCTGTGGATGTTGCAAACATCTGACATACACGTTTTGATGACTACATGATAGTTCGGTAATGTTAAATGGTTTAGAATTAAGGCACCGAAGACGTTTTTGAAACGTCGCGAAACATATGAGATGTTTCGAGGGCTGAAATTGGGATTTCAGGCTCGTGCCCACGTCAAGAGGTATAAGACCTCCGACGATTTTCTTGGCCTGCAAACTAAGGGAGAAAAGGTCAATTGTTGAGCTTGTGCTCAGATTGTCTAAGTACAACAATCATTTGAATCGAGTGGGAGTTGATCTTCCAGATGAGATAGTGATGTTTCTCCAAAGTCATTACCACCAAGCTGCTAGAGCTTCGTGATGAACTATAATATATCAGGGACATATATGATGATCCTTGAGATATTCGCGATGTTTGACACCACAAAAGTAGAAATCAAGAAGGAGCGTCAATTGTTGATGGTTAGTGAAACCACTAGTTTCAAGAAGGGCAAGGGCAAGAAGGGATACTTCATGACACGGCAATTCAGCTGCTGCTCTAGTGAAGAAACCCAAGGTTGAACCCAAACCCGAGACTAAGTGCTTCTGTAATAAGGGGAACAACCACTGGAGCAGAATTACCCTAGATACTTGGTAGATTAGAAGGCTGGCAAGGTCGATAGAAGTATATTGGATATACATTGTGTTGATGTGTACTTTACTAGTACTCCTAGTAGCACCAGGGTATTAGATACCGGTTCGGTTGCTAAGTGTTAGTAACTCGAAATAAAAGCTACGGAATAAACGGAGACTAGCTAAAGGTGAGATGATGATATGTGTTGGAAGTGTTTCCAATGTTGATATAATCAAATATCGTACGCTCCTTCTACCATCGAGATTGGTGTTTGTGTTGAGCATAGACATGATTGGATTATGTCTATCGCAATACGGTTATTCATTTAAGGAGAATAATGGTTACTCTGTTTATTTGAATAATACCTTCAATGGTCTTACACCTAAAATGAATGGTTTATTGAATCTCGATCATAGTGATACACATGTTCATGCCAAAAGATAGTAATGATAGTACCACCTACTTGTGGCACAGCCACGTAAGTCATATCGGTATAAAACGCATGAAGAAGCTCCATGTTGATGGATCTTTGGACTCACTCATTTTTGAAAAGTTTGAGACATGCGAACCATGTCTATTGGTGTGTATGCATGAAGAAACTCCATGCAAATGGACCGTTTGGACTCACTTGATTTTGAATCACTTGAGGCATGCAAATCATATCACATGGGCAAGATGACTGAAAGCCTCGGTTTCAGTAAAATGGAACTAGAAAGCAAATTGTTGGAAGTAATACATTTTGATGTGTGCAGTCCAATGAGTGCTGAGGCATGTAGTGGATATCGTTATGTTCTTTCTTCACAGATGATTTGAGTAGATGTTGAGTACATTTACTTGATGAATCACGAGTCTGAATTATTGAAAGGTTCAAGTAATTTCAGTGTGAAGTTGAAAGATCGTCGTGACAAGAGGATAAAAGATCTATGATATGATCATAGAGATGAATATCTGAATTACGAGTTTGGCACAAAATTAAGACATTGTGGAAATCGTTTCACAACTAATACAGCCTGGAACACCATAGTGTGATGGTGTGTCCGAACATCATAACTGCACCCTATTGGATATGATGCATACCATGATGTCTCTTATCGAATTACCACAATAGTTTATGGGTTAAGCATTAGAGACAACCACATTCACTTTAAATAGGGCACCACGTAATTCCGATGAGATGACACCGTATGAACTATGGTTTAGAGAAACCTAAGCTGTCATTTCTTAAAAGTTTGGGGCTGCGACGCTTATGTGGAAAAGTTTCAGGCCGATAAGCTCGAACCCAAAGCGGATAAATGCATCTTCATAGGACAACCCAAAAACAGTTGGGTATACCTCCTGTCTCAGATCCGAAAGCAATAAAGGATTGTTTCTAGAATCGGGTCCTTTCTCGAGGAAAAGTTTCTCTCGAAAGAATTGAGTGGGAGGATGGTGGAGACTTGATGAGGTTATTGAACCGTCACTTCAACTAGTGTATAGCAGGGCACAAAGAGTTGTTCCTGTGGCACCTACACCAATTGAAGTGGAAGCTTATGATATTGATCATGAGACTTCGGATCAAGTCACTCCCAAACCTCGTGGGATGACAAGGATGCGTACTACTTCAGAGTGGTACGTAATCCTGTCTTGGAAGTCATGTTGCTAGACAACAATGAACCTACGAGCTATGGAGAAGCGATGGTGGGCCTGGATTCCGATAAATGGCTTGAGGCCATATAATCCGAGAGAGGATCCATGTATGAAAACAAAGTGTAGACTTTGGAAGAACTACTCGATGGTCGTAAGGCTATTGAGTACAGATGGATTTTAAAAGGAAGACGGACAATGATGGTAAGCATCACCATTAAGAAAGCTCGACTTGTCATTATGATGTTTTCTGACAAGTTCAAGGAGTTGACTACGGTGAGATTTTCTCACTCGTAGCGATGCTAAGAGTCTGTTGGAATTATATTAGCAATTACTGCATCATTTATGAAATTTTGCAGATAGGATGTCAAAACATTGTTTCCTCGACGATTTTTGAGGAAAGGTTGTATGTGATACAACCGGAAGGTTTTGTCAATCCTGAAAGATGCTAATAAGTATGCAAAGCTCCAGCTATCCTTCTAAGGACTGGAGTAAGCATCTCGGAGTTGGAATGTATGCTTTGATGAGATGATCAAAGATTTTGGGTTTATATAAAGTTTATGAGAAACTTGTATTTCCAAAGAAGTGAGTGGGAGCACTATAGAATTTCTGATGAGTATATGTTGTTGATATATTGTTGATAAGAAATGATGTAGAATTTCTGGAAAGCATATAGGGTTATTTGGAAAGTGTTTTTCAATGGAAAGCCTGGATTAAGCTACTTGAACATTAAGCATCAAGATCTATAAGGATAGACCAAAACGCTTAATAGTACTTTCAAATGAGCACATTCCTTGACATGATCTTGAAGGTGTTCAAGATGGATCAGTCAAAGAAGGAGTTCTTGCCTGAGTTCTAAGGTATGAAGTTAAGACTTAAATCTCGACCACGGCAGAATAGAGAGAAAGGACAAAGGTCGTCCCCTATGCTTAAGACATAGGCTCTATAGTATGCTATGCTGTGTACCGCACCTGAAGTGTGCCTTGCCATGAGTCAGTCAAGGGGTACAAGAGTGATCTATGAATGGATCACAGGACAGCGGTCAAAGTTATCCTTAGTAACTAGTGGACTAAGGAATTTTCTCGGTTATGGAGGTGGTAAAAGAGTTCGTCGTAAAGGGTTACGTCGATGCAAGCTTAACACCTATCCGGATAGCTCTGAGTAGAGATACCGGATACGTATAATGGAGCAACAACTTAGAATAGCTCCAAGTAGAACAGTTATTTGGAATAGCTCCAAATAGAACGTGGTAGCTACATCTAGGAGATGACATAGAGATTTGTAAAGCACACACGGATCTGAAAGGTTCAGACCCGTTGACTATAACCTCTCTCGCAAGCATAACATGATCAAACCCAAAATTCTTTGGGTGTTAGTCACATAGGAATGTGACCTTGAGTGTTAATCACATAGCGATGTGAACTGGATTATTGACTCTAGTGCAAGTGGGAGACTGTTGGAAATATGCCCTAGAGGCAATAATAAATTGGTTATTATTATATTTCCTTGTTCATGATAATCGTTTATTATCCATGCTATAATTGTATTGATAGGAAACTCAGATACATGTGTGGATACATAGACAACACCATGTCCCTAGTAAGCCTCTAGTTGACTAGCTCGTTGATCAATAGATGGTTACGGTTTCCTGACCATGGACATTGGATGTCGTATAACGGGATCACATCATTAGGAGAATGATGTGATGGACAAGACCCAATCCTAAGCATCTAGCACAAGATCGTGTAGTTCGTATGCTAAAGCTTTTCTAATGTCAAGTATCATTTCCTTAGACCATGAGATTGTGCAACTCCCGGATACCGTAGGAGTGCTTTGGGTGTGCCAGTCACAACGTAACTGGGTGGCTATAAAGGTACACTACGGGTATCTCCGAAAGTGTCTGTTGGGTTGGCACGAATCGAGACTGGGATTTGTCACTCCGTGTGACGGAGAGGTATCTCTGGGCCCACTCGGTAGGACATCATCATAATGTGCACAATGTGATCAAGGAGTTGATCACGGGATGATGTGTTACGGAACGAGTAAAGAGACTTGCCGGTAACGAGATTGAACAAAGGTATCGGGATACCGACGATCGAATCTCGGGCAAGTATCGTACCGATAGACAAAGGGAACTGCATACGGGATTGATTAAGTCCTTGACATCGTGGTTCATCCGATGAGATCATCGTGGAACATGTGGGAGCCAACATGGGTATCCAGATCCCGCTGTTGGTTATTGACCGGAGAACGTCTCGGTCATGTCTGCATGTCTCCCGAACCCGTAGGGTCTACACACTTAAGGTTCGATGACGCTAGGGTTATAAAGGAAGTTTGTATGTGGTTACCGAATGTTGTTCGGAGTCCCGGATGAGATCCCGAATGTCACGAGGAGTTCTGGAATGGTCCGGAGGTAAAGATTTATATATGGGAAGTCCTGTTTTGGTCACCGGACAAGTTTCGGGGTCACCGGTATTGTACCGGGACCACCGGAAGGGTCCCGGGGGTCCACCGGGTGGGGCCACCTGCCCCGGGGGGCCACATGGGCTGTAGGGGTGTGCACCTTGGCCTATATGGGCCAAGGGCACCAGCCCCAAGAGGCCCATGCGCCAAAGGATAAGGAAAGGAAGAGTCCTAAAGGGGGAAGGCACCTCCGAGGTGCCTTGGGGAGGAGGGACTCCTCCTAGCCGCACCCTTCCTTGGAGGAAGGGCCAAAGCTGCGCCTCCCCCCTCTTCCTTGCCCCTATATATATGTGGGGGGTGGGAGGGCAGCCATACCAATGTTCTGGTGCAGCCCTCCCCTTCTCCCAAGTCCTTCTCCTCTCCCGTGGTGCTTGGCGAAATCCTGCAGGATTGCCACGCTCCTCCACCACCACCACGCCGTTGTGCTGCTGCTGGATGGAGTCTTCCTCAACCTCTCCCTCTCTCCTTGCTGGATCAAGGCGTGGGAGACGTCACCAGGCTGTACGTGTGTTGAACGCGGAGGTGCCGTCCGTTCGGCACTTGGTCATCGGTGATTTGGATCACGACGAGTACGACTCCATCAACCCCGTTCACTTGAACGCTTCCGCTTAGCGATCTACAAGGGTATGTAGATGCAACTCTCCTTCCCCTCGTTGCTGGTCTCTCCATAGATAGATCTTGGTGACACGTAGGAAAATTTTGAATTTCTGCTACGTTCCCCAACAGTCAAGTATAACCTGAGTATTCTGCGTGTGCAACTGTTTTGCACCCGTTGTATTTGAATGTAGAGCCTATCACACCCGATCATCACGTGGTGTCTCAGCATGAAGAACTTTTGCAACGGTGCATACTCACGGAGAACACTTCTTGATAATTAATGAGAGATTATCTTAAAATGCTACCGTCAATCAAAGCAAGATAAGATGCATAAAAGATAAACATCATATGCAATCAATATAAGTGATATGATATGGCCATCATCATCTTGTGCTTGTGATCTCCATCTTTGAAGCACCGTCGTGATCACCATCGTCACTAGCGCGACACCTTTGATCACCATCGTAGCATCGCTGTCATCTCGCCGATGTTATGCTTCCACGACTATCGCTACCGCTTAGTGATAAAGTAAAGCATTACAGCGCAATTGCATTGCATACAATAAAGCGACAACCATATGGCTCCTGCCAGTTGCCGATAACTCGGTTACAAAACATGATCATCTCATACAATAAAATTTAGCATCATGTCTCGACCATATCACATCACAACATGCCCTGCAAAAACAAGTTAGACGTCCTCTACTTTGTTGTTGCAAGTTTTACGTGGCTGCTACGGGCTTTAAGCAAGAACCAATCTTACCTACGCATCAAAACCACAACGATAGTTTGTCAAGTTGGTGTTGTTTTAACCTTCGCAAGGACCGGGCGTAGCCACACTCGGTTCAACTAAAGTTGGAGAAACTGTCACCCGCTAGCCACCTTTGTGCAAAGCACGTCGGGAGAACCGGTCTCGCGTAAGCGTACGCGTAATGTCGGTCCGGGCCGCTTCGTCCAACAATACCGTCGAACCAAAGTATGACATACTGGTAAGCGGTATGACTTATATCGCCCACAACTCACTTGTGTTCTACTCGTGGATATAACATCAACACATAAAACCTAGGCTCTGATACAACTGTTGAGGAACGTAGTAATTTCAAAAAAATTCCTACGCGCACGCAAGATCATGGTGATGCATAGCAACGAGAGGGGAGAGTATGATCTACGTACCCTTATAGACCGACAGCGGAAGCGTTATCACAATGCGGTTGATGTAGTCGTACGTCTTCATGGCCCGACCGATCAAGCACCGAAACTACGGCACCTCCGAGTTTTAGCACATGTTCAGCTTGATGACGATCCCCGGACTCTGATCCAGCAAAGTGTCGGGGAAGAGTTCCGTCAGCATGACGGCGTGGTGACGATCTTGATGTACTACCGTCGCAGGGCTTCGCCTAAGCACCGCTACAATATTATCGAGGATTATGGTGGAAGGGGGCACCGCACACGGCTAAGAATATGATCACGTGGATCAACTTGTGTGTCTAGGGGTGCCCCCTGCCCCCGTATATAAAGGATCAAGGGGAGGAGGCCGGCCGGCCTCTATGGCGCGCCAAGGAGGAGTCCTCCTCCTAGTAGGAGTAGGACTCGGAGGGGGAAAGAAGTGGGGAGGGAGAAGGAAAGGGGGACACCGCCCCCCCCCTCTCCTAGTCCAATTCGGACCAGGGGGAGGAGGCGCGCGGCCCACCTTTGGCTGCCCCTCTCTCTCTCCACTAAGGCCCATATGGCCCATTACTTCTCCCGGGGGGTTCCGGTAACCCTCCGGCTCTCCGGTTTTCTCCGAAATCACCCGGAACACTTCCGGTGTCCGAATATAGCCGTCCAATATATCAATCTTTATGTCTCGACCATTTCGAGACTCCTCGTCATGTCCGTGATCACATCCGGGACTCCGAACTAACTTCGGTACATCAAAACTCATAAACTCATAATATAACTGTCATCGAAACCTTAAGCGTGCGGACCCTATGGGTTCGAGAACAATGTAGACATGACCGAGACATGTCTCCGGTCAATAACCAATAGCGGAACCTGCATGCTCATATTGGCTCCTACATATTCTACGAAGATCTTTATCGGTCAGACCGCATAACAACATACGTTGTTCCCTTTGTCATCGGTATGTTACTTGCCCGAGATTCGATCGTCGGTATCTCAATACCTAGTTCAATCTCGTTACCGGCAAGTCTCTTTACTCATTTCGTAATACATCATCTTGCAACTAACTCATTAGTTGTAATGCTTGCAAGGCTTATGTGATGTGCATTACCGAGAGGGCCCAAAGATACCTCTCCGACAATCGGAGTGACAAATCCTAATCTCGAAATACGCCAACCCAACATTCACCTTTGGAGACACCTGTAGAGCTCCTTTATAATCACCCAGTTACGTTGCGACGTTTGGTAGCACACAAAGTGTTCCTCCGGTAAACGGGAGTTGCATAATCTCATAGTCATAGGAACATACATAAGTCATGAAGAAAGCAATAGCAACATACTAAATGATCGGGTGCTAAGCTAATGGAATGGGTCATGTCAATCACATCATTCTCCTCATGATGTGATCCCATTAATCAAATGACAACACATGTCTATGGTTAGGAAACATAACCATCTTTGATTAACGAGCTAGTCAAGTAGAGGCATACTAGTGACGTTTGGTTTGTCTATGTATTCACACAAGTATTATGTTTCCGGATAATACAATTCTAGCATGAATAATAAACATTTATCATGATATAAGGAAATAAAATAATAACATTATTATTTCCTCTAGGGCATATTTCCTTCACCCTTGACCCGGCCTCCCAGGAGGATCCAGACATATTTGTGGAGCTGATCGACGGGGTATTTTACCAATGGAGTAATGACAACGCCTTGGTGGCCATTACGGCCGATTACCCTGTGCTAGTTCCCACCTCATAGGTGACTGAGACCGAAGTCCCAACATGTAAAAAAGGGATCCATGCTTGCGCTTTTTGATTGCCGTATAATAGCCGTGTTTTGCAGGGGAGGTCCTCGGGGCAGAAGGTCGAGCCTGCGGTAACTAGCCAACAAGGGGCCGCAAGGCCAAGCAGGCTGAAAAGATCTGCAGTCCGGATTGAGGCACCGGCGCAGTGGTACGGCGCGCCGCCTTTATTGCAAGACATTATTCACGGAGGCATATTAATGCCCATGCCCCTTTTTTAAGGAAAAAGAGAGCTCGCCGGACTATACCCGAAGAGGCTACCAATCGCGCCTCCACAAGCCAGGCTCCAAGGCCGGATTCAGAGGCGAGAACGAATACAAGGAATGCGTCGGGTGCTCCTCCGACAGAGGATGCGGATAAACTGTCCGCCACCCATTCCGAGGTGGAAAGTGCCATGAACCACAGGCGTCGCCGGACTGTTCTTCGTGACGCTTGTTTCTCCCAAGAGGCATTGGATGCCTTCAACTCGGGAGACGCGCACCTCCGTGCCGCTCAAAATGGTCTAGCCAGAGCCACGGAGCAGTATGTAAAAGACATACGGATGAGAAAATTTGATGATTATATATGTCAGTAGCCCCTGAGACTTGAAACAGTTAGGATAACTGATTTAAGGATCATTTGTTATGCAGGTTCTTACAGAAAAGAATACTCAACTGTCCCAGGAGCTGGAAGAGTGCAAAGCCCAACTTCAGGCCGCACTGGCCGCAGCAGGGGAGCCCAAAGAGACCCACTCTGGTAACATATCCTTTGAATGATAAGTATCATATTAGAATGCGGCGTATATGCCTATCTGACGATAAAATTGCAGATGACGCTGGAGCAACTCATACAACAGCTAAAGGCTGGTGAGATCGTGCTTACGAGGGTGAGGCAGGAGAAGAATGATCTCCAAGATGCCAACACCAAGCTGGACGTGGAACTAAAAGATGTTCGTGCCCAACTGTCGGATTCTGTTAAGGAGAATCGGCGGCTTCGACGCGGCATATTTAGTAAGTGCTTGAACAAACTTTGGAAAGGAGTTCGACGAGGAAGCTGGCTGACAGAGTTATGTCTGTAGGTATGCTAACAGGTCATCCTGCCGAGGAGATGCCTGGTTCAACGGGTGATCGTCTTCCCGAGCTCGCACAGTTGCACGAACGAGTTCGGCAGGTGATGCAAGGCGTCTCCCAGGCCTTGTGGCCGTCCGTCTCCATACCCGAAGGCCTTGGAGAGCTTGCAGAAAAGCTGAAGGGAGCACGGTGGCACTTTCAATTATGGAAGATATCGGCCTGCCGTCAGGGTGCCAGGGAAGCCTGGGCAATGGTGAAGGCACGGTACACGAAGGCTGACCCGAACCACATGGCCGAAGTCGGACCTGTGGGGCCTGATGGCAAGGAGATCCCTATGAGTTTAGTGTACGGCCTAGTAGAAATGGCCGCAAAGTATTCCCAATAGGACTGTAGACTAGACAGCCTATTGGATGGTATTGAAGAGGAATTCAACCAGTCAAATTGACTATGTAATTTTAAAGTGACATGTATGATGCCTTCTAGCCGGATTGTAGATCGTTTGCCGTGGCGGACCTTTTCGCTTCAACCTCGGGACCCGACAGTCCGGAGTGTATCCGAATACCCTCTCGGTTATGTAAGAACCGGGGCATGCGTGGAGACCAGGCGTAGGGGTCATTAGTGCTTTATCAGACAAGTGCCCGACTAGTTATGTTATATTACATGGGTAGTAAGAAACATCTTCCAGAGAGAATAGTACCGTTAAGGGTTCCTTTCCCTGGGTAGGCATGCCCTAAAGTGCATGTCCGGACTGCGACAAGAAGCGCAGAAAAAACATCTGGGGGCAGATATGGATAATAAATAAAAGTCATCTTTTGGTCACCGACCGAATATTCTCTTAAGAACGCTAGCTTTCGGCTTCACCCAGTCTGAGGTACACGTCCGGCTGACCCGGCGGTAACAATCACAGAGGGGCTCCCCTTATGCCCTAGCCGAATTAACAGGAACATAGGGCATAAATACAAGAGCCAGGCAACCCAGCTTGGCCAAAACTTAAGTCATATCGATGCATATAATGGTGAAAAAAGGTACATGCGGAAGTATAACGCATGTGTTGGGCGTGATGCCCAGGTAAATAATTTAAGCTTCTGTGAAAGAAGCCCCCATGTGTAGAGAGTGCGGCTAGCACATCTGTAATGTACAAGTGAGGCACAAGGTGACCCTTGAAGGCCTAGAGGAATAAAAAAAGAAAGGGAAACAAGACAGATGACGCGTATGCAGAAAATGGACAAAGGGAGGGGACTAACATAAAGTCCGGTGCTAGGCGTAGAATCTTTGGAGCCTGGCTGCGTTCCATGGGTTCGGCTCGAGTCGACTAGTCGATGCATCCCGCAGTCGGTACGCTCCGCCGGTCAAAACTTGGTCGATGATGAAGGGACCTTCCCATTTGGGCTCTAACTTATTCTTTTTCTTATCCGGCAGCCGGAGAACTAGTTCGCCAACGTTATAAGTTTTGGCTCGTACTTCTCTGCTTTGATATCTGCGAGCATGTTGCTGGTAAAATGCGGAACGGGCTGTGGCTATGTCGCGCTCTTCCTCCAAGGTGTCCAGACTGTCCTGCCGATCGAGCTCGGCTTCTCTTTCTTCGTACATGCGCACTCGAGGTGAGTCATGAATTATGTCACGGGGCAGGACTGCCTCTACGCCATACACCATAAAAAATGGTGTGTATCCGGTACTACGATTCAGCGTGGTCCGCAGCCCCCAGAGTACGGAGTCGAGCTCCTCTACCCAGTGCGTGTCAGACTCCGTTAAGGAGCGCACTAGTCTGGGTTTAATGCCGCTAATTATAAGACCATTTGCTCGTTGGACTTGACCGTTGGTTTGTGGGTGATAGACTGAAGCATAATCGAGCTTGATGCCCATTTTGCTGCACCAGAGTTTTACCTCGTCGGCCGTGAAGTTCGTGCCGTTATCAGTGATGATGCTATGGGGGACGCCGCAGCGGCGTACAACCCCGGATATGAAATCTATCACCGGTCCGGATTCGGCTGTTTTAACCGGTTTGACCTCTATTCATTTGGTGAATTTATCCACCATGACCAATAAGTATTTTTTCTTGTGGGTTCCCCCTTTAAGGGGTCCGACCATGTCAAGCCCCCAGACCGCGAAGGGCCATGTAATGGGGATCGTTTGGAGGGCGGTGGGTGGCATGTGGCTTTGATTTGCAAAGAGCTGGCAACCGGCGCAACGTTGAACCAAGTCCTGTGCATCTGCCCGGGCCGTTGGCCAATAAAATCTTGTGCGGAAGGCCTTGCTTACAAGAGCCCGGGCTGCGGCGTGATGACCGCCGAGTCCGACGTGAATTTCTGCCAAAATATTCCGCCCTTCCTCTTCGGAGATGCACCTTTGAAGGACTCCGGTAGCGCTTTTTTGTACAATTCTCCCTCATGGACCCTATAGGCTTTGGATCACCGCACTATGTAGCGTGCCTCATTTTGGTCCGCCGGAGGTTCCTATCTAATTAGGTAGGCCAGGAATGGTTCTGTCCACGGGGCGATAATGGCCATTATTTCCCGAAGGTTTCATTCCATTTGGACTCTGTTTGATATTCCTTTTTGGCGAAACCCTAAAATAGGCAAAAAAACAACAATTTGAGTTGGGCCTCCGATTAGTAGGTTAGTCCCAAAAATGATATAAAAGTGTAAAATAAAGCCCATTGACATCCAAAATAGATAATGTAATAGCATGGAGCAATCAAAAATTATAGATACATTGGAGACGTATCAGCATGCTCCCGCTATTGTTGGATGTCGGGGGTGGGGAGAGAGCAGAGAGGGAGAGGCCACCTTCGCCGCGCTCACGGGCCTCGTCTTCAAGGAAGGTACTTCAATAGTTGTCTCTTCTTATGACTGAACTGTCCAACTGAGAGTGGTTCGTTTTAGATTGACTATACTGAATGTGTGAGCTGATTTCATCGATAGCAAAGATCTTGGTAGTGTTCACTGGATGCATTCTGATTGATTAGTTCATAGGCTAAATGCTTGCACTGATTGATTGAAAATAGTTCAATTTTGTACAAATGCACTCCCACATGTCTCTGCTACATCTGGAAAATTAGATTTTTGAGATTTAGCACTACAATATGTTAATGGTCGATCTCAGATATGCTCATCTTGCGCCCTGTTAAAGGGGGGAGGGAACACCAGCTGCATCCATCTTTTCATACACTTGTTTTTTGCACATGTATGCAGTCTGGTTTGATGGACGACGGGATAAAAATGAGCCTCTTAGGAGTGTGGAGGAACAATAGTTGCATCCATCTTTTCATACACTTGTTTTTTGCACATGTATGCGGTCTGGTTTGATAGACAACGGGACAAAAATGAGCCTCTTAGGAGTGTGGAGGAACAATAGTTGCATCCCGGTCACTTGTTCTTGCTAGCATCCCGGACGCTGAATGATGGCTTGTTAAGTATGAAACTGGGATTTCTAATAAAGTTTGCCATGAACATATATGATTGTGTTATATGAATTGATTGCATGCCCTCTTGGATTCTGTTTTTGGCTGCTGCATGTGTGCTGATGAATGCTTCAGTTAACCATTCACTAGTATATATCTTTCTCTAATAATAAAGTATGGATTGACTTTGTTGGGTTCATCGTCACAATATGCATATTCCTGTGAATTTACGCTTTCAGTTTGATTTTAAAACATATACGCGAGGTGGCACTAATTCGGGGAATAATAAAGCATGTGGTCCGTCTTCGTTTCATGTTTCGTACGTGTCGTCCGTCGTATGTCACCGAGCCCGGCCAAAAGAACAAACCAGACTGTCGTATGGCCCAGTGAATCCGGCCCCGGGAGGCAAAAATTCTGCTCGCAACGGGTATCGAACTAATACCTTCAGTATCTCTACATAATGTCATGACCAACAGAGCAAGTCCTGATTCATGTAGAATTGAAGGTTGACTCATATATAGTCCCACCTCGCTCCTTTATATCTAATCTATCTGATTTATATACGTTTTTATTTTTCTGGGCATCAAGAATCCTTCTTCGAGATCATGAGATATAAACGAGGAAGGAAAAAGATTCTAATTACATGAGAAGAAAAGAGGTGCTAATTATACCAGGAAAAAAGGAAAGAGGGTTAACACTTTCTATAGGTGAGGGGGTGGTGGGCTATTAAACGGATGCCTGCAGACATGCATCCTGCACAATTTGAGGACGCTTGACAGAAACAAGGAGGAAAGAGAGGCTATTCTCCCATCGCGAGTGCATCGTGGCATGATGCGCTACTTGAGGTCAATTTGTGCGTACAAACACGCCTCTACAGCCCAAAAATAAAAGACTTTAAATCAAAATCATGGTGATAAAAAAGGAGGAGAAGAGTGTGCTTCATATTTACTGGTCTAAATTTCAGGTAATGACAACAAGTCGTTATAGTCTGTCTTCAATACAGTACTACTCTTATGTTCTTTCGAGTGCAAACCCACTAACAACTGAGCTGACTACACATAACATGACGCTACTCGGAGGACTTGGATCAATTTGATTCAGGCACATCTGATGAAGGCAGGGAAACATGACGCAGCCATGCTGCACCAACCAACTGGATGCTGGTAAGTTCATGTCGTGTGAAGGGAACATATGGTTGATCTGCTTTCTATAGTTTACTTACACTAAGTAGATGGAAATATAATTAAGCACGAAGAATATTATAACCGTTCTTTTAGTTGGGTTGTTGGCTATAGGAGGGCTAGCCAGATTTGTTTGTCCGTATTAGAAGCTCATCATGGGCTTGGCTTCCTGAAGGGAGCCGGGAGACCTAACCCTAGCCGCCGCCCCCGCGCCATCTCCTCCTCCTCGCGCAATTACGGCGCCGTCGCGCCGCCGGCCACGCCCAAGAGAGAATTACTTATTTAACACTGTCTTAAAATTTGTTGCCTTATTTGACACCGAATCTTTTTCTCTTCTTTATTTAACACCAAGTCTAAATTTTATGCCTTTTATTACACTTCCGTCCATTTGAAGCGTTAATAGTGTTAAATTACACCCGAAAAGACCTATTTGCCCCTCATGTTATATATGACCAAAATTTGTGTGTATTCAGCCATGGAGGGAACGGACACTTTCAAACAGCTTGTGCGGAGCATCACGGTCGGCAACGAGGCTGTGCCTCGGCCTTGACTGGCCGCTGGCCGCCTGGCTCCTCTGGATGAGATGGAGTACAGCACATGAGCAGCCGAGCAGTACGTGAGTGCTCGTCGATGAGTGAGAATGGGCTTATACGTGCAACATTCGTGAAGATGGGTCTATCTCCTACGGGCTACGGCAAGCTGCTGATACATACTGTACCTTATTATGTGACGCGCTCCCATTACCTTTCTGAGATCTCTCTTTCTTTAGCTGGGTACACACGGGTATTCAGAATGCATAGACGTATGTGTACTGGGCTGGCCGTCACGTGGGTATTCCAACATGTACGCGTACTTGCCGGTACTGCACCACGCCCTTAGATGCATGCAGATACTGCACCATGCTTGACTAGCACGTAAGAGTATGTGAGCAACCTAATATGTATGCACGTGCAAAGCTAATCAAAGATGAGCTAGCGCATGCATGTACTGATGCATGTTTTCTTCCCTGTATATTATGCATTCATTTTATTTTTTTAGTAATTAAATTCTCTTTGGTACCAAATCACGTCCGAACACCACCCAGATAAAGTCACATACTGAAGCTAAACTAGAAAGTAAAATTTTGGTCACAAACCCCATGAAGGGCAAATTGGTCTTTTCATGTGTCATTTGACACTGTTAAGGCTCAAAATAGACGGAAATGTCATAAAGGGCATAAAATTTAGACATAATGCTAGATAGGGAAGAAAAAGGTTTTCAGTGTCAAATAGGGAAACAATATTTAAAACAGTGTTATATAAGGAATTTTCTCCACGCCATCCTCCCTTCCACCCCTACAACCTACGGTCTAAGCCTGGTAGGACCCTAGCTCCTATCAGTTTGCATTTTTGTCCTTTTTACCCGTTGCAACGCACGGGCCTTTTGCTAGTATGTATATAAATATGTGTGTGCATCATGTAATCAATGAGAACAAGTGCAGCTATGTACTGCTATGTTACAGTTATCTATATTAAGCTCGTGAGGTGATGCCGATGAACTAGGATACGCATTGAAGTGTATGTATTACATGGTTCATACTAATTCATTGCAATTTTTGTTTGTTTGGTATATATTTATTAATCTGGTTGCAAAAATAAAAATGTTGGGTGCTTCCGTTGCTTGTATGTTCAGTTATGTGAGAGCCAACTATCTGCAAGGTTGTTAGCCGGTCTAATGATGTGCTCAACTAATTGCAGGGACTTGCTAAGCAATCTTATGCGGGGCACAATACCGGTGTCGTTCGGAAGCCTAACTCACTTGCGGCAAAACAGCAGCAATGCCATGAAGCAGCTCTGTTTCTTGTTCTCTACTCTGCTTTGAACTGAACTTATTTCAGTTAGCAACTGTATACTAAATTTGACAGTATGGGTGCTTTCTTGTGAATTGTGATGTTGTTCCCATCACATTAGATTAGGTTAATTACATCCACATGTATAGTAGCTTCTGTCCAAGTGCTCTTCATCTTGTGTGTCATCTGCAAGGCAATCAAGTTAATTAGATGTTGTTATTTTCATGTTCTGCTTCATACATACATGCATATGTGATTAACCTAAAGGAAATACTATCTATGCACTAAATCTGAAAAGGAAATGTGAACTACCGATTAGTGTCATGCATTCAGTTTTAATTCCTTTCACGACCTCTGCCTCCCTCCTCTACTTGATTTTGTATATTTCCTCTCAAGAACTCGTGATATAATCTTTCCTAATATTAATCCCTCCAGTATAACATTTATAATCTAGTAGCAAATTGGGCTATAGTCAGTAAACTGTATGATCATTTCTTGGTTTGACTAAAATTACAGTGACAATCAAGTAGCCGTAGTTTTAGTTGACTATTGTTGTGTTGGTATTGATGACTCTAAGTGGAAACTATTCTAAATTATTTTGAGAACTTATAACATGATCTTGGACCCCTAATGGATAATCGATGCATAAATCTTTCATATGCTCCATGATGTGTGTGTTCCTTTTTTCTTGTATTATTATTTTCAGAACTTTTTGAGAACTGTGTGATTCTCCAAAGCACTGAGTATGTATTGCCATCTTTTATGTTTGATAGTAATCAGTGCGAAAGATTGATCTTCAAACAGGAAAAGTACCAAGCAACCATTGCCTCAGTCTTCTGTTTGTAGATATCCAAACTATTGCTGGAACCTTTACCTGCTAGTCAAAATTGGTGTAGCAAATTTTCATTAGCACTAGTAAACAGTGGCATCACATCTCTGATATTATGCTGCTGCTGATGTGCTATTTATAGCTACAGTTTGACACTATTAATTAGGCTTGCTGGACATGTATGTCTTCTTGCACAGATAAAACATCATAGTGTTAGTCAAGTATTTGCATAGATATGTCTTCTTGCGCCACATCACTTGGTCCTGGATAGAAGAATATGGTGCTGGTTGCACCTTTCTTCGATAATCTGACCTGGTGTAATTTTTCCAGTAACTGATCTCGTGTACCCAAGTCTAGTACGTATCTTTTATGTTTGCTGGCTTGCATGTTTGCTGAAGCGTACTATGCTTGCTAAGACCAGGTTTCTGTTCTTTTTGGTATTACTTGATCTTTTTTGACAATCTAACTAGACGATTGTTTCCAGCCTTTGAACTCCTAGGAGATTTTAACACAAATTGTAATAGATGCTGCCCTGCTAAAGGAGGATGAGGATGAGGGGCGCACCTAGCCGTCGGCCCTGCTCTGCTCGAGGAGGAGGGGCATGAGAGGCCTTCTCCTCTGCCCCTAGTGCAACCAAGAGGTCCTGCCTGAGATCAAGCACGGCCACGACGACCCACCACGACAGGTAGCTGTTGGGGAACGTAGTAATTTCAAAAAAATTCCTACGCACACGCAGGATCATGGTGATGCGTAGCAACGAGAGGGGAGAGTGTCGTCCACGTACCCTCGTAGACCGTTAAGCGGAAGCGCTATGACAACGTGGTTTATGTAGTCGTACGTCTTCATGATCGACCGATCCTCAGCACCGAACGTACGGCACCTCCGCGTTCAGCACACGTTTAGCTCGGTGACGTCCCATGAACTCACGATCCAGTAGAGCTCGGGGAAGAGTTTCGTCAGCACGACGGCGTGGTGACGATGTTGATGAAGCTACCGTAGCAGGGCTTCACCTAAACACCGCTACAATATTACCGAGGTGGATTATGGTGGAGGGGGCACCGCACACGGCTGGGAGAGATCTTTGTGATCAACTTGTGTCTCTAGAGGTGCCCCCTGCCCCCGTATATAAAGGAGCAAGGGGGGAGAGGCGGCCGGCCAGGAGGAGGCGCGGCAGGGAGGAGTCCTACTCCCCCCGGGAGTAGGACTCCCTCTTTTCCTAGTTGGAGTAGGAGAAGGGGGAAGGAGGAGGGAGAGAGGAAGGAAAGGGGGGCGCCGCCCCCCCTCCCAGTCCAATTCGGACTAGAGGGAGAGGGGGCGTGCGGCCTACCCTGGCCGCCCCTCCTCTTATCCACTAAGGCCCATCTTGGCCCATTAAACCCCCGGGGGGGTTCCGGTAACCCCCGGTACTCCGGTAAAATCCCGATTTCACCCAGAACACTTCCGATATCCAAATATAGGCTTACAATATATCAATCTTTATGTCTCGACCATTTCGAGACTCCTCGTCATGTCCGTGATCACATCCAGGACTCTGAACTTCCTTCGGTACATCAAAACACATAAACTCATAATATAACCGTCATCGAACTTTAAGCGTGCGGACCCTGCGGGTTCGAGAACTATGTAGACATGACCGAGACATGTCTCCGGTCAATAACCAATAGCGAAACCTGGATGCTCATATTGGTTCCTACATATTCTATGAAGATCTTTATCGGTCAAACCGCACAACACTATATGTTGTTCTCTTTGTCATCGGTATGTTACTTGCCCGAGATTCGATCATCGGTATCCAATACCTAGTTCAATCTCATTACTGGCAAGTCTCTTTACTCGTTTCGTAATACATCACCCCGTAACTAACTCATTAGTTATCATGCTTGCAAGGCTTATAGTGATGTGTATTACCGAGAGGGCCCAGAGATACCTCTCCGACAATCGGAGTGACAAATCCTAATCTTGATCTATGCCAACTCAACAAGTACCATCGGAGACACCTGTAGAGCACCTTTATAATCACCCAGTTATGTTGTGACGTTTGGTAGCACACAAAGTGTTCCTCCGGTATTCGGGAGTTGCATAATCTCATAGTCATAAGAACATGTATAAGTCATGAAGAAAGCAATAGCAGTAAACAAACGATCAAGTGCTAAGCTAAAGGAATGGGTCAAGTCAATCACATCATTCTCCTAATGATGTGATCCCATTGATCAAATAACAACTCATGTATATGGTTAGGAAACTTAACCGTCTTTGATCAATGAGCTAGTCAAGTAGAGGCATACCAGTGACACTATGTTTGTCTATGTATTCACACATGTATTATGTTTCCAGTTAATACAATTCTAGCATGAATAATAAACATTTATCATGAAATAAGGAAATAAATAATAACTTTATTATTGCCTCTAGGGCATATTTCCTTTAGTCTCCCACTTGCACTAGAGTCAATAATCTAGATTACACAGTAATGATTTTAACACCCACGGAGCCTTGGTGTTGATCATGTTTTGCTCGTGGAAGAGGCTTAGTCAACGGGTCTGCAACATTCAGATCCGTATGTATCTTGCAAATCTCTATGTCTCCCACCTGGACTTGATCCCGAATGGAGTTGAAGCGTCTCTTGATGTGCTTGGTTCTCTTGTGAAATCTGGATTCCTTTGCCAAGGCAATTGCACCAGTATTGTCACAAAAGATTTTCATTGGACCCGATGCACTAGGGATTGCACCTAGATCGGATATGAACTCCTTCATCCAGACTCCTTCATTCATTGCTTCCGAAGCAGCAATGTACTCCGCTTCACATGTAGATCCCGCCACGACGCTCTATTTTGAACTACTCCAACTGACAGCTCCATCGTTTAATATAAACATGTATCCGGTTTGCGATTTAGATTCGTCCGGATCAGTGTCAAAACTCATCAACGTAACCATTTACGATGAGCTCTTTGTCACCTCCATAAACGAGAAATATATCCTTGGTCCTTTTCAGGTACTTCAGGATGTTCTTGACCGCTATCCAGTGATCCACTCCTGGATTACTTTGGTACCTCCCTGCTAGGCTAATAGCAAGGCACACATCAGGTCTGGTACACAGCATTGCATACATGCTAGAGCCTATGGCTGAAGCATAGGGAACACTTTTCATTTTCTCTCTATCTTCTGCAGTGGTCGGGCATTGAGTCTTACTCAACTTCACACCTTGTAACACAGGCAAGAACCCTTTCTTAGCTTGATCCGTTTTTGAACTTCTTCAAAACTTTATCAAGGTATGTGCTTTGTGAAAGTCCAATTAAGTGTCTTGATCTATCTCTATAGATCTTGATGCCCAATATATAAGCAGCTTCACCGAGGTCTTTCATTGAAATACTTTTATTCAAGTATCCTTTTATGTTGTCTAGAAATTCTATATCATTTCCAATCAACAATGTGTCATTCACATATAATATTAGAAATGCTACAGAGCTCCCACTCACTTTCTTGTAAATACAGGCTTCTCCAAAAGTCTGTATAAAACCATATGCTTTGATCACACTATCAAAACATTTATTCCAACTCCGAGATGCTTGCACCAGTCCATAAATGGATTGCTGGAGCTTGCACACTTTGTTAGCTCCCTTTGGATCGATAAAACCTTCAGGTTGCATCATATACAACTCTTCTTCCAGAAATCCATTCCGGAATGCAGTCTTTACATCCATTTGCCAAATTTCATAATCATAAAATGCGGCAATTGCTAACATGATTCGGACGGACTTAAGCATCGCTACAGGTGAGAAGGTCTCATCATAGTCAACTCCTTGAACTTGTCGAAAACATTTTGCAACAAGTCGAGCTTTGTAGACAGTAACATTACCGTCAGCGTCTGTCTTCTTCTTGAAGATCCATTTGTTCTCGATGGCTTGTCGATCATCGGGCAAGTCAACCAAATTCCACACTTTGTTCTCATACATGGATCCCATCTCAGACTTCATGGCCTCAAGCCATTTTGCGGAATCTGGGCTCATCATTGCTTCTTCATAGTTCGTAGGTTCGTCATGGTCAAGTAACATGACCTCCGGAACTGGATTACCGTACCACTCTGGCGCGGATCTTGCTCTGGTTGACCTACGAGGTTCGGTAGTAACTTGATCTGAAGTTTCATGATCATCATCATTAGCTTCTTCACTAATTGGTGTAGATGTCACAGGAACCGGTTTCTGTGATGAACTACTTTCCAATAAGGGAGCAGGTACAATTACCTCATCAAGTTCTACTTTCCTTCCACTCACTTCTTTCGAGAGAAACTCCTTCTCTAGAAAGGATCCATTCTTAGCAACGAATATCTTGCCTTCGGATCTGTGATAGAAGGTGTACCCAATAGTTTCCTTTGGATATCCTATGAAGACACATTTCTCTGATTTGGGTTCGAGCTTATCAGGTTGAAGCTTTTTCACATAAGCATCGCAGCCCCAAACTTTAAGAAACGACAACTTTGGTTTCTTGCCAAACCATAGTTCATAAGGTGTCGTCTCAACGAATTTTGATGGTGCCCTATTTAACGTGAATGCAGCCGTCTCTAAAGCATAACCCCAAAATGATAGCGGTAAATCAGTAAGAGACATCATAGATCGCACCATATCTAGTAAAGTACGATTACGACATTCGGACACACCATTACGCTATGGTGTTCCGGGTGGCGTGAGTTGCGAAACTATTCTGCATTGTTTCAAATGTAGGCCAAACTCATAACTCAAATATTCTCCTCCACGATCAGATCGTAGAAACTTTATTTTCTTGTTACGATGATTTTCCACTTCACTCTGAAATTCTTTGAACTTTTCAAATGTTTCAGACTTATGTTTCATTAAGTAGATATACCCATATCTACTCAAATCATCTGTGAAGGTGAGAAAATAACAATACCCACCGCGAGCCTCAATATTCATCGGACCACATACATCAGTATGTATGATTTCCAACAAATCTGTTGCTCGCTCCATAGTTCCGGAGAACGACGTTTTAGTCCTCTTTCCCATAAGGCATGGTTTGCAAATACCAAGTGATTCATAATCAAGTGATTCCAAAAGTCCATCAATATGGAGTTTCTTTATGTGCTTTATACCAATATGACCCAAACGACAGTGCCACAAATAAGTTGCACTATCATTATCAACTCTGCATCTTTTGGCTTTAACATTATGAATATGTGTATCACTACTATCGAGATTCAACAAGAATAGACCACTACTAGGAAAAGGGCTACTAATGGCGCACCAGTTTTGCCTACTAATGGCGCATCACTGGTGCGCCATTAGTATAGGCCACGGTGCGCCATTAGTATAGGCCACTGGTGCGGCATTAGTATAGGCCACGGTGCGCCATTAGTATTTTTGAATTTTGAAGGCGGGAAAATAGTAGTGGCGCACCGTCTAACCCCCACCGTGCGCCATTGCTATTTTTGAATTTTGAATTTGGATCTGGATCGTGATTTTTTTGCCCATTTTTTGCTCGTTTTTTTGCTCGTTTTTTGGCACGATATTATTTCAAATTTTGTTCCTGTTTTTGGATCTTGTACGTTCTTTTATCGTGTTCTTTTGCCGGAGAGGAGTTCGCCGGAGAGGAGGAGGAGGTCACCGGAGAGGCGCTCGCCTACATCGCCCGGAGAGGAGGAGGAGGTCGCCGGAGAGGAGTTCACCGAAGCATCGGAGAGGAGGAAGGAGAAACCATGAGGGAATGGGAGGAGAGGAGGGAGGAGGAGCTCACCGGAGAGGAGGGAGGAGGAGCTCACTGAAGAGGAGGGAGGGGGAGCTCACCGGAGGGGAGGGAGGAGAAACCGGGAGGGGAGGGGAGGGGAGGAGAGGAGGGAGGAGGAGGTCGCCGGAGAGGAGGAGGGTAGTATGGTGGAGGAGAGAAGGGAAGATGGAGTGGAGGAGAGGAGAGGAGGAGATGGAGTGGAGGAGAGGTGGAGTGGAGGAGAAGAATGAAGAGGTAAGGATGAGAGGATCACGCCCAGCCATATATACGGCATAGTAATGGCGCACCGTGGGCAGGTGCGCCATTAGTATTTTTTATTTTTTTTACTTATTTTGAATTTTAAAGGGGGGAAGATACTAATGGCACACCATGGGCAGGTGCGCCATTAGTAACTTTTTTTTATTTTTTTACTTATTTTGAATTTTGAAGGCGGGAAGATACTAATGGCGCACCATGGGCAGGTGCGCCATTAGTAAGTTTGAATTTTTTTTTTGAATTTTTTTGCCTCTCCAGATCTTAAAAGCCCCGTATCTTTTTTTCTGTTAGGTTTTTGAGGATTTTGAAAATGTTTAACGGGTTCCCCCCGTTAAATTCGGATGTAACTTTTCGAGTAGATGATTTTTCATATAAAAAACTTTTTCATCCGAGTTCGTACGCAAAAGTTATGCCCATTTTTACAAATTCTCGAGAGATTTTGCAAAAAAGTCAAAAATTCATGTTTGTAAATTTTGCAAATAACTAGACCATATATCACATCATTTTCTTTTTTTTTGAAACTGAAAAGGCGGTCCACGCGGGGGGGGGGGGGTGCATTCGGGCGAATGTTTGGGCCAAGTTACTAATGGCATACCGTGGCATGGTGCGCCATTACTAGTTCAACTAGTAATGGCGCACCACTCCCACAGTGCGCCATTAGTAGTTTTGAAAAAAATTAAACCATGGATGTGGTGCGCCATTACTAGTTCAACTAGTAATGGTGCATCACTCCCACGGTGCGCCATTAGTAGTTTTGAAAAAATTAAAAAAAATTACTAATGGCGCACCGTGGATGTGGTGCGCCATTAGTATTTGCACACTAATGGCGCACCAACACATGGTGCACCATTAGTATATAGTAATGGCGCACCACATGTCTGGTGCGCTATTAGTGTCAATTCCATCTATAGCCCTTTTCCTAGTAGTGGACCACTCTTTAAGGGTGCATGACCATAAAAGATATTACTTATATAAATAGAACAACCATTATTCTCATATTTAAATGAATAACCGTGTCGCATCAAACAAGATCCAATATAATGTTCATGCTTAACGCTGGCACCAAAGAACAATTATTGAGGTCTAAACTAATCCCGAAGGTAGATGTAGAGGTAGCGTGCCGACGGCAATCACATCGACTTTGGAACCATTTCCCGCGCGCATCGTCACCCCATCCTTAGCCAGTCTTCGCTTAATCCGTAGTCCCTGTTTCGAGTTGCAAATATTAGCAACAGAACCAGTATCAAATACTCAGGTGCTACTGCGAGCTCTGGTAAGGTACACATCAATAACATGTATATCACATATACCTTTGTTCACTTTTCCATCCTTCTTATCCGCCAAATACTTGGGGCAGTTCCACTTCCAGTGACCGGTCTGTTTGCAGTAGAACCACTCAATCTCAGGCTTAGGTCCAAACTTGGGTTTCTTCTCCTGAGCAGCAACTTGTTTGCCGTTTTTCTTGAAGTTCCCCTTCTTCTTCCCTTTGCCCTTTTTCTTGAAATTGGTGGTCTTATTGACCATCAACACTTGATGCTCCTTCTTGATTTCTACCTCCGCAGCCTTTAGCATCGCGAAGAGCTCGGGAATAGTCTTATTCATCCCTTGCATATTATAGTTCATCACGAAGCTTTTGTAGCTTGGTGGCAGTGATTGAAGAACTCTGTCAATGACACTATCAACAGGAAGATTAACTCCCAGTTGAGTCAAGTGATTATGATACCCAGACATTTTGAGTATATGCTCACTGACAGAACTATTCTTCTCCATCTTGCAGCTATAGAACTTATTGGAGACTTCATATCTCTCAATCTGGGCATTTTCTTGAAATATTAACTTCAACTCCTGGAACATCTCATATGCTCCATGACGTTCAAAACGTCGTTGAAGTCCCGGTTCTAAGCCGTAAAGCATGACACACTGAACTATCGAGTAGTCATCAACTTTACTCTGCCAAACGTTCTTAACGTTGTCAGCAGCATCTGCAGCAGGCCTAGCACCCAGCGGTGCTTCCAGGACGTAATTCTTCTATGCAGCAATGAGGATAATCCTCAAGTTACGGACCCAGTCCGTGTAATTGCTACCATCATCTTTCAACTTTGCTTTCTCAAGGAACGCATTAAAATTCAACGGAACAACAGCACGGGCCATCTATCTACAACAACATAGATGAGCAAAATACTATCAGGTACTAAGTTCATGATAAATTTAAGTTCAATTAATCATATTACTTAAGAACTCCCACTTAGATAGACATCCCTCTAATCATCTAAATGATCACATGATCCATATCAACTAAACCATAACCGATCATCACATGAAATGGAGTAGTTTTCAATGGTGAACATCACTATGTTGATCATATCTACTATATGATTCACGCTCAACCTTTCGGTCTCAGTGTTCCGAGGCCATATCTGCATATGCTAGCCTCGTCAAGTTTAACACGAGTATTCTGCGTGTGCAAAACTGGATTGCACCTGTTGTAGATGGACGTAGAGCTTATCACACCTGATCATCACGTGGTGTCTCGGCACGATGAACTTTGGCAACGGTGCATACTCAGGGAGAACACTTTTATCTTGAAATTTAGTGAGAGATCATCTTATAATGCTACCGTCAAACAAAGCAGAATTAGATGCATAAAGGATAAACATCACATGCAATCAATATAAATGATATGATATGACCATCATCATCTTGTGCTTGTGATCTCCATCTTCGGAGCACCGTCATGATCACCATCGTCACCGGCGCGACACCTTGATCTCCATCGTAGCATCATTGTCATCTCGCCAACTATTGCTTCTACGACTATCGCTACCGCTTAGTGATAAAGTAAAGCAATTACAAGGTGATTGCATTGCATACAATAAAGCGACAACCATATGGCTCCTGCCAGTTGCCGATAACTTTGTTACAAAACATGATCATCTCATACAATAAATATAGCATCATGTCTTGACCATATCACATCACAACATGCCCTGCAAAAACAAGTTAGACGTCATCTACTTTGTTGTTGCAAGTTTTACGTGACTGCTATGGACTGAGCAAGAACCGTTCTTACCTACGCTTCAAAAACATAACGATAGTTCGTCAAGTTGGTGTTGTTTTAACCTTCTCAAGGACCGGGCGTAGCCACACTCGGTTCAACTAAAGTTGGAGAAACTGACACCCGCCAGCCACCTGTGTGCAAAGCACATCGGTAGAACTAGTCTCGCGTAAGCGTACGCGTAATGTCGGTCCGGGCCGCTTCATCCAACAATACCGCCGAAACAAAGTATGAGATGTTGGTAAGCAGTATGACTTGTATCGCCCACAACTCACTTGTGTTCTACTCGTGCATATAATATCTACGCATAAAACCTGGCTCGGATGCCACTGTTGGGGAACGTAGTAATTTTAAAATAATTCCTACACACACGCAGGATCATGGTGATGCATAGTAACGAGAGGGGAGAGTGCCGTCCACGTACCCTCGTAGATGATATGTCTCCGTCGTATCTATAATTTTTGATTGTTCCATGCCAATATTCTATAACTTTCATATACTTTTGGCAACTTTTTATACTATTTTTGGGACTAACATATTGATACAGTGCCCAGTGCCAGTTCTTGTTTGTTGCATGCTTTTTGTTTCGCAGAATATCCATATCAAACAGAGTCCAAACGGGATAAAAACTGACGAAATTTTTTTTGGAATATATATGATTTTTGGGGAAAAAAATCCATGCGAGACAGTGCCCAAGGGAGGCACGAGGCAGGGGGGCGCGCCCCACCCCTCTAGGCGCGCCCCTGACCCTCGTGGCCACCCCGTAAGGCAGTTGGTGCCTTTCTTTCGCCGCAAGAAAGCTAATATCCGGATAGAGATCGTGTTAAAATTTCAGCCCAATCGGAGTTACGGATCTCCGGGAATATAAGAAACGGTGAAAGGGTAGAATCTGAGAACGCAGAAACAGAGAGACAGATCCAATCTCGGAGGGGCTCTCGCCCCTCTCAGGCCATGGAGGCCAAGGACCAGAGGGGAAACCCTTCTCCCATCTAGGGAGGAGGTCAAGGAAGAAGAAGAAGAAGAAGGGGCCCCATCTCCCCTTCTCTTCCGGTGGCGCCGGAACACTGCTGTGGCCATCATCATCACCGCAATCTTCACCAACAACTTCACCGCCATCATCACCAACTCTTCCCCCCCTCTATGCAGCGGTGTAACCTCTCTCTTACCCGCTGTAATCTCTACTTAAACATGGTGCTCAATGCTATATATTATTTCCCAATGATGTATGTCTATCCTATGATGTTTGAGTAGATCCGTTTTGTCCTATGGGCTATTTGATGATCAAGATTGATTTCAGTTGCATGTTTTATTATTGGTGTTGTCCTATGGTGCTCTCCGTGTCGCGCAAGAGTGAGGGATCCCCGATGTAGGGTGTTGCAATACGTTCATGATTCACTTATAGTGGGTTACGTGAGTGACTGAAACACAAACCCGAGTAAGGGGGTTGTTGCGTATGGGATAAAGAGGACTTGATGCTTTAATACTATGGTTGGGTTTTACCTTAATGATCTTTAGTAGTTGCAGATGCTTGCTAGAGTTCCAATCATAAGTGCATATGATCCAAGTAGAGAAAGTATGTTAGCTTATGCCTCTTCCTCATATATAATTGCAATAATGATTACCGGTCTAGTTATCAATTGCCTAGGGACAAATAACTTTCTCGTAACAAAAAGCTCTTTACTAAAACTAACTTAGTTGTGTCTTTATCTAAACAGCCCCTACTTTTTATTTACGTAATCTTTATTATCTTGCAAACCTATCCAACAACACCTACAAAGTACTTCTAGTTTCATACTTGTTCTAGGTAAAGCGAACGTCAAGCGTGCGTAGAGTTGTATCGGTGGTCGATAGAACTTGAGGGAATATTTGTTCTGCCTTTAGCTCCTCGTTGGGTTCAACACTCTTACTTATCGAAAACTATTGCGATCCCCTATACTTGTGGGTTATCAAGACCTTTTTCTGGCGTCGTTGCCGAGGAGCAATAGCGTGGGGTGAATATTCTTGTGTGTGCTTGTTTTCTTTATCACTACATAATTTTTATTTGATGTTCTTAGTTGTTCTTTATCTTTAGTTATGGATATGGAACACGAAATATCAAAAAAAAATTAGGTGTACTTGCTGCTCATGAAGATGGGGAACCTCCTAAAACCCTCGATGCTCGTTATGTGACAGATATTATGTACTACTTTGATAATCCATAGAAAACCCCATTCAATTATGTTATGGGAGACACGTTGGATCAACGTGAATACTTTAGGTATTATCGCTTGACTCAAAAAGGGAAACTATTATGGGATCAAATTTATATGTTGAAATGGTATGCTAGGCAAAACTATGCTTGAGATATGATTATACTTGTTGCTCTAGGATGAAGGCTCCACATCTTCCCTTTTTATGCAAATTTAATGATAATGAAACTTTGGCTTCTTATGCTAGAGGTATATATGTCAGGACCGGATTTTTCAGGATAGATTTCCCAAAAAAAATGGTCCGTGTGCTCACCAGCCCCAGGATTACTGTTAGCTGATGAGGCACCAACTTGATACAGAAGTTCCAAGAAAAATACAAAAATATGTAGTACAAGACCATTCTGGCCTATGAATACAACAAATGGTTTCTAGTGGTTGATGGCGGAAGCGGGTTGTGGTTCATCAGCGTCTATGGGACTCAATTTCCCATAGGACAGCTGACCTGGTTGACTCCTATCTTCGCGGGGCTGCTGTCATCATCACCTAGGTTCCGGGCTGTCATCGCAACGCTCCTCTCCATGCAAGGAAATCTGGCCAAATAATAGCCAGGGACAAGCCAGTGAGTACTTTTGAATGTACTCGCAAACATTACGAACACAGGTATAATATAATGGATGATGATCAAGCTCTGAAACATCCCATGATCACTAAGATAGTCACGGTATAAAATTCATGATGCGCGTATGCGGGTTATATAAAACATAAATGAGCAATCAGAGAACAGAAATAAAATGCACCAATCGGGTGTCTGAAGCGATGCCTCGAAAGGATAATGGTATAAAGCATGCCTCAGTCGGGCGTCTGAGCGACACCACATAAAGGGCTTATATATAAAAGGTATAACAAGCATGCCATAGTCGGGCGTCTGAGCGACACCACATAAAGGGCTTATATATAAAAGATATAACAAGCATGCCACAGTCGGGCGTCTGAGCGACACCACATAAAGGGCTTATATATAAAAGATATAACAAGCATGCCACAGTCGGGTGTCTGAGCGACACCACATAAAGGGCTTATATATAAAAGATATAACAAGCATGCCACAGTCGGGCGTCTGAGCGACACCACATAAAGGGCTCATATAAGAATAATCACAGTGAATATCTAGGAGGTAGAACCGTCCCAGGGATACTCAATTCAAATAATACAAATGGTTATTCCACAATAATAGTAAACATAATCATCATATGTCACAGGTCATAATCAATGTTCTGGTTTAGCAGTTTCTCCTCCGAAGACCGACACTAAGACCGACACTTGACCCATCCCAGACTGTAGTCCTTAACCATGGACACGGCTATTCGAATAGGTATAATCTCTACAGAGGGTGTACTCTTTACACACGAGTAAAGGATTTCTGTAGTCCACCGGGACTAATTCCGTCTACGGTCTTTTGATTAAAAACACACCTGTTCGCACACACCAGCCTAACTCACCGGTGTCTGGAATCACCCTTGACACCTGTTAAGCAAAACTCTAAGTGGGGAGGCTACAACCTCGACTAGCATGGGATCACAAAATTTATACCGCGCACAAACTAGGGGAGCTACCCCTTCGGCTACAACCGAAAACACCCATGCCCCCGGACTAGGTGGCATGCCTACCGGATGCCTCCGGTATCTTCCACCATGGCCTCTCTGTACGGTGTGTGCTAGGAAAGGGGTTGACAACTTACTGAACCGTACCCTACTTATGGCAGGGACAAGTGGTAGCACGAAACAAGTATGGGGGTTACCGGAACAAGACTCGATCTATGGTCGACTCAGGAGGTTTAAGTATTTCCTGCACGATTAGGATAACAAATATGTTTCAACCAACAGGCAGAATCACTAGTCCTCATACCTCATCTTGCCATACCGGACACAACCATCTCGACGGGGAACCAGAGATAAGCTCGTGTCTACCCAAGATAGAGACTTTCTCGGCTTCCTTCCGGTAGGCATGAAAGGCATGTGAGGATGATTACTATCGCAAACATATCAAGCTCCAATAGCATGAGATCACCAATATGCACTCATGAGTATGATCATATCCTCACAAAAAAATAACGGATACTCCGTGTCACGGTGGAGTTGTAACTGTATCAAACAACACACGATAATATTATGCCAGGGTTCAAAAATGCTTGCCTTCAAGGTGTGGAGAGGTGGGGTGCACTCCAATACTTTTTGAAAGCTTTCTTCTCTCTCTTTTTCCTATTAAAAAAATATTCAAATAACACATACTTTAAAAATAGTACAAAAAGTTGTCCTAAATATTTTTGAAATAAATCTTAAAATAAACTAGGTGAAATTTGAGAGAGGTAGGAAAAAGAATCAATTCATTTGGAGTTTTATTTAAAAAAATATAGCCAATCAAAATCTGTTTTTAAAATAAAACAAAAAAAAAGAAAACGTCTCGAATGAGAATACGTTTTCGGGGCAGCGAAGACGTACTATGGCCCTCTACGTCTTCACTTAAACCAGCGCGGGCCGGCTCGGGGTCACTGACAGTGGGTCCCTTGGGCCCACTGGTCAGGTTTGACCAGTCATCCCCCGCCTCCCCCTCTCCTTTGGCCGAACGGAGGCGGAGCTCCGGCGATCTTTGTCGGCGAACGACGGCTCCTCGAGGGCATCCGAGGGCAGGGATGGATCCGCCAGCCCATGGCGGTCCTCCCGGTAGTCGCTAGGTTGGTGGGGTTGGAGGGGGTCGCCGGCGGTGAGCTTCGCGGTGGAGATGGCTTCGGGCACGATTGGGGATTTGGGCTATGGTGGCTCCCGATCGAGGCTGAGATGCTGGTTGTCTCCGCATGGTCGAGGGGAGGAGGATGGAAGCACGAGAGGGGTTTGGGGGCCTCGGTCTTGGCCGGATTTCACCGGAGCGTGGCGGCGGCCGAACCTGTCGGAGGTGAGGAAGACGACCTCCTCCCGTCGTTCTCTGGCTATGGGGGGCTCTAGAGAGGTGGTATGAGGTTGCTTGAGGGCCTGGACGAGCTCGGGGGCTCCTTATATAGCGCAGCCATGTCGGTTCCGCGGCCGTGGATAAGGTCGCCGGCGAACCACCGTTCTGTTTGCAGCAGGGCGACGTGGTGGAGGCTAGCGGGGTTGGGAGGGCGAGTGGATGAGGACGGCCTGCACACGAGGGCAGCTGGCGAACGGAGGAGGCTCGGGCAGCGCCGTCCGTGGCAGAAGCCTGCTGCGGACACCGGCGTGCCGCCAAGGGGGCTCTGACGGCGGTGCTGTAGGGCGCTAGGGGAAGCTTGGAGGGCTCTGATGAGTGGATGGGTACGGGCGTGGCTCTGTACGCGAGCAAGGGCCAGGGCGAACGCGGCGGCTCGATTGTGCGCGCGCGTGCAAAACGTGCGCTCTGGGCACGCCCAGAGCACGCACGCGACATGCTCGACAGAATGCCAGGGTAGCCTAGAGTGTTTGAGCGAGGCTGGCAATTAACAGGACTAGGTTAGAGTTAGTTGGGAGCTTAGTGGACAAGGTTGTTGGGTCAGAGGATCAAGTTCACAATGTAAACTTAAAATCATGCCAAATCTGGCTATGCACACAGGGTGTTTGACAAAATGCCAAGGGCATCTTGGTAACTCTTAGGGTGGCCAAAATCTCCAGATCCTAGTCTCTTCAGATGCAGGTGAGGATGGCAAGGTTAGTTGGTCAAAGCTAGAAACTTGTTAGTGCAAGTTTTGCAAAACTACAGTTCTGGACAGAAGGTAAATGGCATTATTTCAAGTACCAAAAATGCTCTAATGATTCCAACCTCCTGGACTTAAGAGTCTTGTAGGGTGTACTACAAGCAGGAGAAAGCTCATGGTTACTAGAGCAAAAATAAATAGGGTTGCAGTAGAAAACACCCAACTGGGCCAGAATGAAGATGAGGTTGATTCACTCAAATTTTTCAAAGAACAGCACTAGGTTTTTGCATAAAGTTGAATAATATACTCCTATTAACATCCCCTAATTTTGGTGGAAGCTATAAAGAAATATTTAAATAGGTTGTAGTGCAATACTACCATCTAGACCAGTTCTGAAAACTTGAGGTAGAGCTCAAAATCTCCAATAAATAAAAGATGTTTTTGCATAAAAGTGATTTAAAAACATCACATGACATCCCCAAATTTTGGTTGGAATTTTAAATAAATTTATCAAAGGGTTGTAGTTCAAATGGGACCCTAAAACCATGGGAAACCATTTTTAGAGAAAAAAATCAGGAAAAATAATTTTACAATTAATTCCACTGAGAAAAAGAAAAGTTTTCTCGAGAGGGTAAACAAGTCCAATAATATATTTGAAAAGTTTTCACTTGGGGTAAAAACTCCATAATAACAAAGAAGAGAATGGTTCTGAAATCAAAGAAAAAACAGAAAATGGAAAATTTAATTTCCTTGCAAAATTTTAATAAACAGATCATTGTTAAAAATTTTGGGGTGTTACAATATATGACTACTATGATGTGGAACAAATAGAAGAATTTTTTGCTTTTATGGGTGCTTATGAAATTGAATCTATGTTCAAAGAATATGAAAATCTTTATGATGCTGTCTACAGACCTGAAAATTTTGCTATCCTTAAATATTGTTATGAGAATTATGAATACAATTCTGATATTGATGCGTTTATTGAGAAAGTCTCCGCTGTCCCAGAAGAGACTAATATTTTGCAGGAATCTATGGAAGAAGAAATTGATGAAACAGTGAGCTCATTAGATGAAAAAGATGAGGAGGAGAGCGAAGAACAAAAGGAGGAAGAGCGGATTGATCACCCGTGCCCACCTTCTAATGAGAGTAACTCTTCAACTCATACATTGTTTAATTTCCCTTCATGCTTACCGAAGGATGAATGCTATGATAATTGCTATGAACCCATTGATTCTTTTGAAATATCCCTTTTTGATGATGCTTGCTATGCTTGTGGCCAAGATGCCAATATGAATTATGCTCATGGATATGAACTTGCTATAGTTCCTTATGTTAAACATGAAATTGTTGCTATTGCACCCACACATGATAGTCCTATTATCTTTTTGAATTCTCCAAACTACACTATATCGGAGAAGTTTGTGCTTATTAAGGATTATATTGATGGGTTGCCTTTTACTATTACACATGATGATTTTGATGAATATAATATCCATGTGCTTGCTGCTCCTACTTGCAATTATTATGAGAGAGGAACTATATCTCCACCTCTTTATGTTTCCAATATGATAAAATTGCAAGAAACTGTTTATACTATGCATTGGCCTTTACTATGTGTGCATGAATTGTTCTTTTATGACATGTCGATGCATAGGAAGAGAGTTAGACTTCGTCTTGGCTTGATATATGTTGCTTTGTGCTCACTACTAACTAACAAATCATTGTTAATTAAAATTGGCTTTGATATACCTTGGGATTCGGGTGGATTCACTACTTGAGCACTATATGCCTAGCTTAATGGCTTTAAAGAAAGCGCTGCCCGAGGAAGGAAGAGAGGCAAGAGCTCAGTCTTGTACATAGCAGCCAAACGATGCATTCTGAAGAGCGTGTACCCGTGAAAGGTGCGGCCATGTTCCATCTCACGGGCGAGCCGATGCTACCGCCGAAACCGCTGGAGGCACTATCAGGGGATCTCAGGAGACTGCACGACCATGTGCTGTCGACTGAGAAAAGCCTACTAGCCTCAAAGGATCCAGGATATCCGACATACGCGGCTCGTGTGCCTGAGGGGAAGTGCTATGTTGAGACACGGCCCGCGGAGGTGTTCTTCCTGCGATTTGACCATATCTTTGAGATGTTTCTGACAAGGCAGCTCAATTTTACAATCGTCCGCCTTTTTGCACTACATATGAGCTCTGTCATGAATAGTGAAGAAGTCTCGCAAATCTGTGTGGCGGATCCGTACTACATGCACGAGTCTTTCTTGAGTCTTGGCGACTTTGAGCGTGAAACTGCTAGGGACTACCTCCAAAACTTCATGGTACAGAATAAGGACCGGGAAATTGTCCTCGTGCCTTATCATCCAAAGTAAGTCAGTTTCGAACAACCCTTTCATACATTTCAATCATTCCTTCTCTCTCTATGGGGAATAATTTGAGGTGTCTTTTCCCCGCAGCAACGGGTGCGCCGTCCTTATCGTTCTTTATCCGCAAGTCTCCCACGCCGTGTATTTTGACCCTTCCAGAGACTACGAGAAAAAATACTACACCCACATAATGAATATTCTAGATGATGCTCTCCAAGGCTTCAGCTTTAGAGGTGGCCACATGCAGATCAGGAAACAAAGGAACAAGAAGATGGGTTTCGTGCATAAAACTAACTTCTCCTGCATCCAAGTCCCAAAACCAAGCAAGAAGGATGGATTGTACATCCTCCATCTCATGAATCAGTTCAACACGGATCACCAAAAGCTTCGCATGAGAAGCAGAAATGATGATCATATCCACAAGTGGCTAGAATCTCATGGAGAAGCGGATTATAAACTTAGAGATGACTTCTTTCGCATCCAAAGCGACATTGCGACGATCATCATGAAAGAAGTCGTCTATGAGAAGGGGATGTTCCATCACGGCCCTATATCGCGAGCTGACGTCCGAACTCGCATAGGCATGCAACGTCTAGACCTCACGCCGTTCAAGAAGCTAGGGTCCATCCTCGATGATATGGAAGGATGGAACTTCTAGTGATTTATGATGCCGATGATGATGATATGTGTCGGTTGAACTTGTATACTATTTGTAGCGATGCAACTTTGTGATGTCCATGATCCCTGCCGAACTTGCGTAACGCTACTTTGTTAGTTTGCGTACGATGACCTACGTACCTCTAGTTAATTAATTTGTGTACTGTATGTTGCATCTAGTTGCTAACCCTTTCTTTTTCGGTGTTCTCTAGTATATTTTGTTGCATATATATGATTGTACATCCTCTTCATGAACATGCATCTCTAACAGGTACCTAGTTTCTTGATGGCGAGATGGAACTGCTATGTCGTGTACAAAGGGAAGGTTCCGGGGGTGTACAATGAGTGGCATGAGTATCAGGCGCAAGTGAATGGGTTCTCAGACGCCAGCCATAAAGGCTTCAAAAGCAGACAAGAAGGAGAAGCTAGTTACTTGAGGTTCACGCTAGCGCGAGAGAGGACTCGTAACCGCCATCTCATGTACTGCATAGTTCCGCTCTCACTCATAGTGATAGCTCTTCTCGTGTATACCTTTGTTTAGATGGATGACGTTGTAGTTGCAAGTATTCGAGACTTGCATGTATCGCTATTTTCGAGATGATGACAACATACCACTTTGTGTTGGATGATGATTATGACAAGACTATTTGTATGTATATGCTATGATTACATTTGTGGTCTCGCAGGCATTTGTATGTGTATCATGATGACATTTGTATGTGCTAAAGATTCTTCTATAAAGCCTGTTCAAATACAAAACAAATATGCCAAAAAAAACAAAAAACTACTAAAATTAGCAGTAGCAAGTGGAGAAAAGTTAGCAGCAGCGCGGTTGTAGCAGTAGCGCGCACATGGGAAGCGTGCTATAGCTATTAGCAGCAGCGAGGTTCCTTTAAGCGTGCTGCTGCAACACTTGTGTAGCAGTAGCGTGGGTGGACCAGCGCTACTGCTATACGTTAGCTATAGCGCCTTATTAGTAGCGCCAGCCCCCGCGCTACTAAAAGGCCGAAAACCCGCGCTGCTGCTAGGCATTTCCCTAGTAGTGTATAGAGAGACTCTTGAGTTATCACTTTCATATACTAGTGGGAATTTTCATTATAGAACTTGGCTTGTATATTCCGATGATGGGCTTCCTCAAATGCCCGAGGTCTTCATGAGCAAGCAAGTTGGATGCACACCCACTTAGTTTTCAGTCTGAGCTTTCATACACTTACAGCTCTTGGTGCATCCGTTGCATGGCAATCCCTACTCACTCACATTGATATCTATTGATGGGCATCTCCATAGCCCGTTGATACGCCTAGTTGATGTGAGACTATCTTCTCCTTTTTGTCTTATCCACAACCACCATTCTATTCCACCTATAGTGCTATGTCCATGGCTCATGCTCATGTATTGCGTGAAAGTTGAAAAGGTTTGACAACGTCAAAAGTATGAAACAATTGCTTGGCTTGTCATCGGGGTTGTGCATGATGTGAATATTTTGTGTGGTGAAGATGGAGCATAGCCAGACTATATGATTTTGTAGGGATAACTTTCTTTGGCCATGTTATTTTGAAAAGACAAGATTGCTTTATTAGTAGGCTTGAAGTATTATTGTTTTTATGTCAAATGATAGACTATTTCTTTGAATCACTCGTATCTTAATATTCATGCCATGATTAGATATGTGATCAATATTATGCTAGGTAGCATTCCACATCAAAAAAATTCTTTTTTCATTTACCTACTCGAGGACGAGCAGGAATTAAGCTTGGGGATGCTGATACGTCTCCATTGTATCTATAATTTTTTATTGTTCCATGCCAATATTCTACAACATTCATATACTTTTGGCAACTTTTTATACTATTTTTGGGACTAACATATTGATCTAGTGCCCAGTGCCAGTTCCTGTTTGTAGCATGTTTTTTGTTTTGCAGAATATCCATATAAAACGGAGTCCAAACGGGATAAAAACTAATGGAGATTTTTTTTGGAATATATATGATTTTTGGGAAGAAAAATCCACGCGAGACGGTGCCCGAGGGAGGCACGAGGCAGGGGGGCGCGCCCCACCCCCCTTGGCGCGCCCCTGACCCTCGTGGCCACCCCGTAAGGCGGTTGGTGCCCTTCTTTCGCCGCAAGAAATCTAATATCCGGATAGAGATCGTGTTAAAATTTCAGCCTAATCGGAGTTACGGATCTCCGGGAATATAAGAAACAGTAAAAGGGTAGAATCTGAGAACGCAGAAACAGAGAGAGACAGAGAGACAGATCCAATCTCGGAGGGGCTCTCACCCCTCCCACGGCATGGAGGCCAAGGACCAGAGGGAAAACCCTTCTCCCATCTAGGGAGGAGGTCAAGGAAGAAGAAGAAGATGGGTCCCCCTCTCCCCTTCTCTTCCGGTGGCGCCGGAACGCTGTCGTGGCCATCATCATCACCGCAATCTTCACCAACAACTTCACCGCCATCATCACCAACTCTTCCCCCTCTATGAAGCTATGTAACTTCTCTCTTACCCGCCGTAATCTCTACTTAAACATGGTGCTTAACGCTATATATTATTTCCAAATGATGTATGGCTATCCTATGATGTTTCAGTAGATCTGTTTTGTCCTGTGGGCTATTTGATGATCAAGATTGGTTTGAGTTGCATGTTTTATTATTGGTGCTATCCTATGGTGCTCTCCGTGTCGCACAAGCGTGAGGGATCCCCGCTGTAGGGTGTTGCAATACGTTCATGATTCGCTTATAGTGGGTTGCGTGAGTGACTGAAACACAAACCCGAGTAAGGGGGTTGTTGCGTATGGGATAAAGAGGACTTGATGCTTTAATGCTATGGTTGGGTTTTACCTTAATGATCTTTAGTAGTTGCGGATGCTTGCTAGAGTTCCAATCATAAGTGCATACGATTCAATTAGAGAAAGTATGTTAGCTTATGCCTCTCCCTCATATAAAATTGCAATAATGATTACCGGTCTAGTTATCGATTGCCTAGGGACAAATAACTTTCTCGTAACAAAAAGCTCTTTACTAAAACTAACTTAGTTGTGTCTTTATTTAAACAGCCCCTACTTTTTATTTACGTAATCTTTATTATCTTGCAAACCTATCCAACAACACCTACAAAGTACTTCTAGTTTCATACTTGTTCTAGGTAAAGCGAACGTCAAGCGTGCGTAGAGTTGTATCGGTGGTCGATAGAATTTGAGAGAATATTTGTTCTGCCTTTAGCTCCTCGTTGGGTTCGACACTCTTACTTATCGAAAACTGTTGCGATCCCCTAGACTTGTGGGTTATCAGTAGACCGTTAAGCGGAAGAGTTATGACAACGCGGTTGATGTAGTCGTACGTCTTCACGATCGACCGATCCTAAGTACCGAACATACGGCACCTCCGCGTTCAGCACATGTTCAGCTCAGTGACGTCCCGCGAACTCACAATCCAGTAGAGCTCTGGGAAGAGTTTCGCCAACATGACGGCGTGGTGATGATGTTGATGAAGCTACCGCAGCAGGGCTTCGCCTAAACACCGCTACAGTATTACTGAGGTGGATTATGGTGGAGGGGGCACCACACACGGCTGGGAGAGATCTTTGTGATCAACTTGTGTGTCTAGAGGTGCCCCCTGCCCCCGTATATAAAGGAGCAAGGGGGAGAGGCGGCCGGCCAGAAGGAGGCACGCCAGGGAGGAGTCCTACTCCCACCGGGAGTAGGACTCCCTCCTTTCCTAGTTGGAGTAGGAGAAGGGGGAAGGAGGAGGGAGAGATAAAGGAAAGGGGGCGCGCCCCCCCCCCCTCCTAGTCCAATTTGGACTAGAGGGAGAGGGGGCGTGCGTCCTGCCCTGGCCGCCCCTCCTCTTCTCCACTAAGGCCCATCTTGGCCCATCAAACCCCCGGGGGGTTCCGGTAACCCCCGGTACTCCGGTTAAATCCCGATTTCACCCGGAACACTTCTGATAAGCAAATATAGGCTTCCAATATATCAATCTTTATGTCTCCACCATTTCGAGACTCCTCATCATGTCCGTAATCACATCCAGGACTCCGAACTTCCTTCGGTACATCAAAACACATAAACTTATAATATAACCGTCATCAAACTTTAAGCGTGCGGACCCTACTGGTTCGAGAACTATGTAGACATGACCGAGACATGTCTCCGGTCAATAACCAATAGCGGAACCTGGATGCTCATATTGGTTCCTACATATTCTACGAAGATCTTTATTGGTCAAACCGCACAACACTATACGTTGTTCTCTTTGTCATCGGTATGTTACTTGCCCGAGATTCGATCGTCGGTATCCAATACCTAGTTCAATCTCGTTACCGGCAAGTCTCTTTACTCGTTCCTTAATACATCACCCCGTAACTAACTCATTAGTTATCAAGCTTGCAAGGCTTATAGTGATGTGTATTACCGAGAGGGCCCAGAGATACCTCTCCGACAATCGGAGTGACGAATCCTAATCTTGATCTATGCCAACTCAACAAGTACCATCGGAGACACCTGTAGAGCACCTTTATAATCACCCAGTTACGATGTGACGTTTGGTAGCACACAAAGTGTTCCTCCGGTATTCGGGAGTTGCATAGTCTCATAGTCATAAGAACATGTATAAGTCATGAAGAAAGCAATAGCAGTAAACAAACGATCAAGTGCTAAGCTAACGGAATGGGTCAAGTCAATCACATCATTCTCCTAATGATGTGATCCCATTGATCAAATAACAACTCATGTCTATGTTTAGGAAACTTAACCATCTTTGATCAATGAGCTAGTCAAGTAGAGGTATACTAGTGACACTATGTTTGTCTATGTATTCACACATGTATTATGTTTTCGGTTAATACAATTCTAGCATGAATAATAAACATTTATCATGAAATAAGGAAATAAATAATAAATTTATTATTGCCTCTAGGGCATATTTCCTTCAGTAGCATCCCCATCTCCCTCCCCCTCTTTCTCTGCTTACTAATGCCGCTAAATTAAGGAATATTATATGCAAATCCTGGTTGTGTCAAGGAATTCAAGAGGGATTTGTATGAACAAGTCTAGTTTTTTATTTAGTTAGTACCAAACAGAGAAGATGCAGTCCAGATTGGTCAATTTTGCCGCTACCACATGGATTTGTATCTATGCAACCACCTCCCTGCTGTTTGTGTTGTTTGGATTACAAGAAATTCAGTTTTGGGTGACCAGTACTTAGTTTAACTTCTCTGAATAATCAACCGTATTACATAAATATTTCGTGTCATGCTCCTTTCTTCTCCATGTCGTGAATTGGTGTAACTTGATGGCACTAGTCGAATAAGCTATTCTGTTAATTTCCTAGTATATGTGAACTAATTTTGTGTGCGTCTTCCATGCATGTTTGCAGCTACATCTCTGGGTACAAGAACCAGTTCCAGAACTTCATCAAGAACCTGCGCGAAATGGGTGATGAGGTAGTAAATTTTTCTACTTTCATTGGTTGAGTACTACTGAATACTGATGTTGGTGGGTTTGACACAACTACAGGACAGTGGATTAGTAGCATGCATGTTTGACTTAGTTTTTGGTGTGGATATGCAATGTGACTTACAATTCCTAGTTGTGCATACTGTTAACTATAGTGTGGTACACTTCCTGGAGCATTGTAATGCCTTACCAAGTAGCAATTGCATGAAGATAGTCCACAACACAAAAACTATGTGTAATGGATCCATGACTTACAGTCTGTACGCGAATACCATGTGTAATGACTGTTATTTTTTGCATCGTCTGAACATTTTTTTGCTGTTGTATTGTTTCTCACTCATGATTGATCTACTGCCAGGTGAAGGTTTTCAAATGTTGGAGGAGGACAATAGGAACTTCTGTGATGTCTTTTCATCTATTTTCTTTTCTTTGCTAGTTCCTTTGATGTAAAGATATGTACTGCTAGAATGAATGCATGTAAAGATATTTTGGGCTCCTATAATATTCCATGTTTCTTTGAAAATGTATAGGAACTGGGCTAGGCCCAAGATAGCTTGTAGTGTGATGTGTTGTAATGTCAATGGCATAATAAAAGAAGTTGGATTGGATCAATTATTTCGGCCCAACCCATGATATATTGAACAATTATTTCTGAGGGGAAAACTTGAGAGGCCCAGCAAGGAAATGGCCCAGAAAAATATAAGACCAAACAAAAATCTGTCAAAAGGGATAGGCAAAGAAATTAAAAAGGCCGAATTACTGGGCTAGGCCCATGTAGCTAGCAAAAATTAACACAAAAAATATATTTAAAAGGCTGAATTAATGGGCTCGGCCCATCTAAAGCACCTAAATGGATCGGGCTGATTCTTATCCATGTCAGCGTGCCACGCTGGAACCTACGTGGCCTGGGGAGGCCGCCAGTGATAAAGAATTTGGTCGTAGAACCAACGACCTTTTGCATATCACAAAGAAGGTCGTTAATTTTGAAGGAAATATGCCCTAGAGGCAATAATAAAGTTATTATTTATTTCCTTATATCATGATAAATGTTTATTATTCATGCTAGAATTGTATTAACCGGAAACATAATACTTGTGGTAATACATAGACAAACTAAACGTCACTAGCATGCCTCTACTTGACTAGCTCATTAATCAAAGATGGTTATGTTTCCTAACCATAGACATGTGTTGTCATTTGATTAACGGGATCACATCATTAGAGAATGATGTGATTGACATGACCCATTCCATTAGCTTAGCACCCGATCGTTTAGTATGTTGCTATTGCTTTCTTCATGACTTATACATGTTCCTATGACTATGAGATTATGCAACTCCCGTTTGCCGGAGGAACACTTTGTGTGCTACCAAACGTCACAACGTAACTGGGTGATTATACGGGAGCTCTACAGGTGTCTCCAAAGGTACATGTTGGGTTGGCGTATTTCGAGATTAGGATTTGTCACTCCGATTGTCGGAGAGATATCTTTGGGCCCTCTCGCTAATGCACATCACATAAGCCTTGCAAGCATTGCAACTAATGAGTTAGTTGCAAGATGATGCATTATGAAACGAGTAAAGAGACTTGCCGATAACGAGATTGAACTAGGTATTGAGATACCGACGATCGAATCTCGGGCAAGTAACATACCGATGACAAAGGGAACAACGTATGTTGTTATGCGGTCTGACCGATAAAGATCTTCGTAGAATATGTAGGAGCCAATATGAGCATCCAGGTTCCGCTATTGGTTATTGACCGGAGACATGTCTCAGTCATGTCTACATTGTTCTCGAACCCGTAGGGTCCGCACGCTTAACGTTACGATGACAGTTTCATTATGAGTTTATATATTTTGATGTACCAAAGTTCGTTCGGAGTCCAGGATGTGATCACGGACATGACGATGAGTCTCGAAATGGTCGATACATAAAGATTGATATATTGGAAGCCTATGTTTGGACATCGGAAGTGTTCCGAGTGAAAACGGCATTTTACCGGAGTACCGGGAGGTTACCGGAACCCCCCGGTAACCTAATGGGCCTTAATGGGCCTAGTGGAGAAAGAGGAGAGGAGGCCTAGGGGCTGCCGCGCACCCCTCCCCCCCCCCAAGTCCGAATTGGACAAGGAGGGGGGGGGCCCCCCCCCCTTCCTTTTCCCACTCTCTTCCTTCCCCCCAAGTCCTAATCCAACTAGGGAAAGGGGGGAGTCCTACTCCCGGTAGGAGTAGGACTCCTCCTGCGCGCCTCCTCCTAGGGCCGTCCGCACCCCCCCTTGCTCCTTTATATACGGGGGCAGGGGGCACCTCTAGACACACAAGTTGATCTCTAAGATCGTTCTCTTAGCCATGTGCGGTGCCCCCTTCCACCATAGTCCTCGATAATATTGTAGTGGTGCTTAGGCGAAGCCCTGTGACAGTTGAACATCAAGATCGTCACCATGCCGTCATGCTGATGGAACTCTTCCCCGACACTTTGCTGGATCGGAGTCCGGGGATCGTCATCGAGCTGAACGTGTGCTAGAACTCGGAGGTGTCGTAGTTTCGGTGCTTGATCGGTCGGGCCGTGAAGACGTATGACTACATCAACCGCGTTGTCATAATGCTTCCGCTGTCGGTCTACGAGGGTACGTAGATCACACTCTCCCCTCTCGTTGCTATGCATCACCATGATCTTGCGTGTGCGTAGGAAAATTTTGAAATTACTACGTTAACCAACAGTGGCATCCGAGCCAGGTTTTATGTGTTGATGTTATATGCACGAGTAGAACACAAGTGAATTGTGGGCGATATAAGTCATACTGCTTACCAGCATGTCATACTTTGGTTCGGCGGTATTGTTGGATGAAGCGGCCCGGACCGACATTACGCGTACGCTTACGCGAGACTGGTTCTACCGACGTGCTTTGCACACAGGTGGCTGGCGGATGTCAGTTTCTCCAACTTTAGTTGAACCAAGTGTGGCTACGCCCGGTCCTTGCGAAGGTTAAAACAGCACCAACTTGACAAACTATCGTTGTGGTTTTGATGCGTAGGTAAGATTGGTTCTTGCTTAAGCCCGTAGAAGCCACGTAAAACTTGCAACAACAAAGTAGAGGACGTCTAACTTGTTTTTGTAGGGCATGTTGTGATGTGATATGGTTAAGACATGATGCTAAATTTTATTGTATGAGATGATCATGTTTTGTAACCAAGTTATCGGCAACTGGCAGGAGCCATATGGTTGTCGCTTTATTGTATGCAATGCAATCGCGTTGTAATGCTTTACTTTATCACTAAGCGGTAGCGATAGTCGTGGAAGCATAAGATTGGCGAGACGACAACGATGCTACGATGGAGATCAAGGTGTCGCGCCGGTGACGATGGTGATCATGACGGTACTTCGGAGATGGAGATCACAAGTACAAGATGATGATGGCCATATCATATCACTTATATTGATTGCATGTGATGTTTATCTTTTATGCATCTTATCTTGCTTTGTTTGACGGTAGCATTTTAAGATGATCTCTCACTAATTATCAAGAAGTGTTCTCCCTGAGTATGCACCATTGCAAAAGTTCTTCGTGCTGAGACACCACGTGATGATCGGGTGTTGATAGGCTCTACGTTCAAATACAACGGGTGCAAAACAGTTGCACACGCGGAATACTCAGGTTATACATTGACGAGCCAAGCATATACAGATATGGCCTCGGAACACAGAGACCGAAAGGTCGAGCGTGAATCATATAGTAGATATGATCAACATAGCGATGTTCACCAATGAAACTACTCCATCTCACGTGATGATCGGACATGGCTTAGTTGATTAGGATCACGTAATCACTTAGAGGATTAGAGGGATGTCTATCTAAGTGGGAGTTCTTTAGTAATATGATTAATTGAACCTAAATTTATCATGAACTTAGTACCTGATAGTATCTTGCTTGTTTATGTTTGATTGTAGATAGATGGCCCGTGCTGTTGTTCCGTTGAATTTTAATGCGTTCCTTGAGAAAGCAAAGTTGAAATATGATGGTAGCAATTACACGGACTGGGTCCGTAACTTGAGGATTATCCTCATTGCTGCACAGAAGAATTACGTCCTGGAAGCACCGCTGGGTGCCAGGCCTGCTGCTGGAGCAACACCAGATGTTATGAACGTCTGGCAGAGCAAAGGTGATGACTACTCGATAGTTCAGTGTGCCATGCTTTACGGCTTAGAATCGGGACTTCAACGACGTTTTGAACGTCATGGAGCATATGAGATGTTCCAGGAGTTGAAGTTAATATTTCAAGCAAATGCCCGGACTGAGAGATATGAAGTCTCCAATAAGTTCTATAGCTGCAAGATGGAGGAGAACAGTTCTGTCAGTGAGCATATACTCAAAATGTCTGGGTATAATAATCACTTGATTCAATTGGGAGTTAATCTTCCAGATGATTGCGTCATTGACAGAATTCTCTAATCACTACCACCAAGCTACAAGAGCTTCGTGATGAACTATAATATGCAAGGGATGAATAAGACTATTCCCGAGCTCTTCGCAATGCTGAAAGCTGCGGAGGTAGAAATCAAGAAGGAGCATCAAGTGTTGATGGTCAACAAGACCACTAGTTTCAAGAAAAAGGGCAAAGGGAAGAAGAAGGGGCACTTCAAAAAGAACAACAAGCAAGTTGCTACTCAAGAGAAGAAACCCAAACCTAGACCTAAGCCTGAAACTGAGTGCTTCTACTGCAAGCAGACTGGTCACTGGAAGCGGAACTGCCCCAAGTATTTGACGGATAAGAAGGATGGCAAGGTGAACAAAGGTATATGTGATATACATGTTATTGATGTGTACCTTACTAATGCTCGTAGTAGCACCTGGGTATTTGATACTGGTTCTATTGCTAATATTTGCAACTCGAAACAGGGACTACGGATTAAGCGAAGAATGGCTAAGGACGAGGTGACGATGCGCGTGGGAAATGGTTCCAAAGTCGATGGGATCGCAGTCGGCACGCTACCTCTACATCTACCTTCGGGATTAGTATTAGACCTAAATAATTGTTATTTGGTGCCAGCGTTAAGCATGAACATTATATCTGGATCTTGTTTGATGCGAGACGGTTATTCATTTAAATCAGAGAATAATGGTTGTTCTATTTATATGAGTAATATCTTTTATGGTCATGCACCCTTAAAGAGTGGTCTATTCTTATTAAATCTCGATAGTAGTGACACACATATTCATAATGTTGAAGCCAAAAGATGAAGAGTTGATAATGATAGTGCAACTTATTTGTGGCACTACCGTTTGGGTCATATCGGTGTAAAGCACATGAAGAAACTCCATACTGATGGGCTTTTGGAACCACTTGATTATGAATCACTTGGTACTTGCGAACCGTGCCTTATGGGTAAGATGACAAAAACACCGTTCTCCGGTACTATGGAGAGAGCAACAGATTTGTTGGAAATCATACATACAGATGTATGTGGTCCGATGAATGTTGAGGCTCGTGGCGAATATCGTTATTTTCTCACCTTCACAGATGACTTAAGCAGATATGGGTATATCTACTTAATGAAACATAAGTCTGAAACGTTTGAAAAGTTCAAAGAATTTCAGAGTGAAGTTGAAAATCATCGTAACAAGAAAATTCCTACGATCAGATCGTGGAGGAGAATATTTGAGTTACGAGTTTGGTGTACATTTGAAACAATGTGGAATAGTTTTGCAACTCACGCCACCCGGAACACCACAGCGTAATGGTGTGTCCAAACGTCGTAATCGTACTTTACTAGATATGGTACGATCTATGATGTCTCTTACTGATTTACCGCTATCGTGTTGGGGATATGCTCTAGAGACGGCCGCATTCACGTTAAATAGGGCACCATCAAAATCCGTTGGGACGACGCCTTATGAACTGTGGTTTGGCAAGAAACCAAAGTTGTCGTTTCTGAAAGTTTGGGCTGCGATGCTTATGTGAAAAAGCTTCAACCTGATAAGCTCGAACCCAAATCGGAGAAATGTGTCTTCTTAGGATATCCAAAGGAAACTATTGGATACACCTACTATCACAGATCCGAAGGCAAGACTTTTGTTGCTAAATTCGGAAACTTTCTAGAGAAGGATTTTCTCTCGAAAGAAGTGAGTGGGAGGAAAGTAGAACTTGACGAGGTAACTGTACCTGCTCCCTTATGGGAAAGTAGTACATCACAGAAACCAGTTTCTTTGACACCTACACCAATTAGTGAGGAAGCTAATGATAATGATCATGAAACTTCAGAACAAGATTCTACTGAACCTCGTAGATCAAGCAGAGTAAGATCCGTGCCAGAGTGGTACGGTAATCCTGTTCTGGAAGTCATGCAACTAGATCATGATGAACCTACGAACTATGAAGAAGCGATGGTGAGCCCAGATTCCGCAAAATGGCTTGAAGCCATGAAATCTGAGATGGGATCCATGTATGAGAACAAAGTATGGACTTTGGTTGACTTGCCCAATGATCGGCAAGCGATTGAGAATAAATGGATCTTCAAGAAGAAGACTGACGCTGACGGTAATGTTACTGTCTACAAAGGTCGATTTGTCGCAAAAGGTTTTCGGCAAGTTCAAGGGATTGACTACGATGAGACCTTCTCACCCGTAGCGATGCTTAAGTCTGTCCGAATCATGTTAGCAATTGCCGCATTTTATGATTATGAAATTTGGCAAATGGATGTCAAAACTGCATTCCTGAATGGATTTCTGCAAGAAGAGTTGTATATGATGCAGCCGGAAGGTTTTGTCGATCCAAAGGGAGCTAACAAAGTGTGCAAGCTCCAGCGATCCATTTATGGACTGGTGCAAGCCTCTCGGAGTTGGAATAAACGCTTTGATAGTGTGATCAAAGCATTTGGTTTTATACAGACTTTTGGAGAAGCCTGTATTTACAAGAAAGTGAGTGGGAGCTCTGTAGCATTTCTAGTATTATATGTAGATGACATATTACTAATCAGAAATGATATAGAATTTCTGGATAGCATAAAGGGATACTTGAAGAAGAGTTTTTCAATGAAAGACCTCGGTGAAGCTGCTTACATATTGGGCATTAAGATCTATAGAGACAGATCAAGACGCTTAATTGGACTTTCACAAAGCACATACCTTGACAAAGTTTTGAAAAAGTTCAAAATGGATCAAGCAAAGAAAGGATTCTTGCCTGTGTTACAAGGTGTGAAATTGAGTAAGACTCAAAGTCCGACCAATGCAGAAGATAGAGAGAAAATGAAAGATGTTCCCTATGCTTCAGCCATAGGCTCTATCATGTATGCTATGCTGTGTACCAGACCTGATGTGTGTATAAGTCTAACAGGGAGGTACCAAAGTAATCCAGGAGTGGATCACTGGACAGCGGTCAAGAACATCCTGAAATACCTGAAAAGGACTAAGGATATGTTTCCCATATATGGAGGTGACAAAGAGCTCATCGTAAATAGTTACGTTGATGCAAGCTTTGACACTGATCCGGACGATTCTAAATCGCAAACCGGATACGTGTTTACATTAAACGGTGGAGCTGTTAGTTGGTGCAGTTCTAAACAAAGCGTTGTGGTGGGATCTACATGTGAAGCGGAGTACATGGCTGCTTCGGAAGCAACAAACGAAGGAGTCTGGATGAAGGAGTTCATATCCGATCTAGGTGTCATACCTAGTGCATCGGGTCCAATGAAAATCTTTTGTGACAATACTGGTGCAATTGCCTTGGCAAAGGAATCCAGATTTCACAAGAGAACCAAGCACATCAAGAGACGCTTCAATTCCATCCGGGATCTAGTCCAGGTGGGAGACATAGAGATTTGCAAGATACATACGGATTTGAATGTAGCAGACCTGTTGACTAAGCCTCTTCCACGAGCAAAACATGATCAGCACCAAAGCTCCATGGGTGTTAGAATCATTACTGTGTAATCTAGATTATTGACTCTAGTGCAAGTGGGAGACTGAAGGAAATATGCCCTAGAGGCAATAATAATGTTATTATTTTATTTCCTTATATCATGATAAATGTTTATTATTCATGCTAGAATTGTATTATCCGGAAACATAATACTTGTGTGAATACATAGACAAACCAACCGTCACTAGTATGACTCTACTTGACTAGCTCGTTAATCAAAGATGGTTATGTTTCCTAACCATAGACATGTGTTGTCATTTGATTAATGAGATCACATCATTAGGAGAATGATGTGATTGACATGACCCATTCCATTAGCTTAGCACCGGATCGTTTAGTATGTTGCTATTGCTTTCTTCATGACTTATACATGTTCCTATGACTATGAGATTATGCAACTCCCGTTTACCGGAGGAACACTTTGTGTGCTACCAAACATCACAACGTAACTGGGTGATTATAAAGGATCTCTACAGGTGTCTCCAAAGGTGAATGTTGGGTTGGCATATTTCGAGATTAGGATTTGTCACTCCGATTGTCGGAGAGGTATCTCTGGGCCCTCTCGGGAATGCACATCACATAAGCCTTGCAATCATTACAACTAATGAGTTAGTTGCAAGATGATGTATTACGAAACGAGTAAAGAGACTTGCCAGTAACGAGATTGAACTAGGTATTGAGATACCGACGATCGAATCTCGGGCAAGTAACATACCGATGACAAAGGGAACAACGTATGTTGTTATGCGGTCTGACCGATAAAGATCTTCGTAGAATATGTAGGAGCCAATATGAGCATCCAGGTTCCGCTATTGGTTATTGACCGGAGACGTGTCTCGGTCATGTCTACATTGTTCTCGAACCCGTAGGGTCCGCACGCTTAAGGTTTCGATGACAGTTATATTATGAGTTTATGAGTTTTGATGTACCGAAGTTAGTTCGGAGTCCCGGATGTGATCACGGACATGACGAGGAGTCTCAAAATGGTCGAGACATAAAGATTGATATATTGGACGGCTATATTCGGACACCGGAAGTGTTCCGGGTGATTTCGGAGAAAACCGGAGAGCCGGAGGGTTACCGGAACCCCCCAGGAGAAGTAATGGGCCATATGGTCCTTAGTGGAGAGAGAGAGGGGCAGCCAAAGGTGGGCCACGCGCCTCCTCCCCCCTGGTCCGAATTGGACTAGGAGAGGGGGGCGGCGCCCCCCTTTCCTTCTCCCTCCCCACTTCTTTCCCCCTCCTAGTAGGAGTCCTACTCCTACTAGGAGGAGGACTCCTCCTTGGCGCGCCATAGAGGCCGGCCGACCTCCTCCCCTTGATCCTTTATATACGGGGGCAGGGGGCACCCCTAGACACACAAGTTGATCCACGTGATCATATTCTTAGCCGTGTGCGGTGCCCCCTTCCACCATAATCCTCGATAATATTGTAGCGGTGCTTAGGCGAAGCCCTGCGACGGTAGTACATCAAGATCGTCACCACGCCATCGTGCGGACGGAACTCTTCCCCAACACTTTGCTGGATCAGAGTCCGGGGATCGTCATCGAGCTGAATGTATGCTAAAACTCGGAGGTGCCGTAGTTTCGGTGCTTGATCGGTCGGGCCGTGAAGACGTACGACTACATCGACCGCGTTGTGATAACGCTTCCGCTGTCGGTCTACAAGGGTACGTAGATCATACTCTCCCCTCTCGTTGCTATGCATCACCATGATCTTGCGTGTGCGTAGGAATTTTTTTGAAATTACTACGTTCCCCAACAAAGGGACCGTCCGGGGTCCTCGGGTTGCGGAGGAGGGCTGTTTATCTCCTTTACTGCCTGGCGCAGCTCCTGCGATAAAATTGCTAGAATAAATACTTAACTACGGGAATACGAAATGGATGGGCAATAAAAAGTCTCCGCTTACCCAGCCCGGAGGATTGTACATAGAAAATCCGCCCTGCGGGTTGACACGAAGGAATGCCTCCTCTTCTCCCTTGTACAAAGTGGATAAGATCTTTATTAGATCGGCAGCTGACCTCGGCCCTTTGCGGCCGTGGCGGGTGGCATCATCCTCCCCGTTGAAATCCCACATGGGGTGGCCTCTATACTGAAGCGGCTGCACCCCCCGCATGATGCATGTGGCCATGACCTCGATCATGGTCAATCCGGATCGAGCTAAAAAACTTATCCGGATCATCAGATAAAGGATGTCCCTGTCATCTTCCTCCAGGGAGCTCCGTGGACTCGAGCTCCGGCGCTTCTTCAAAGGGGCGTTGTCGAACTCCGGAAGGCCGATCCGAATAGGGTCCGGAAGGGGGACATCTTCTATATAAAACCATTCTGAAGGCCAGTCTTCGGACGTCTTCTTCGGGGTCCCGGACAGGTATCCGGTCCCGGCAATACTCCACACTTCGGCTCCGCCCACTTGATATATTGATCCCTTCTTAGAACGGGGCACAATGCAGAACAGCTTCTTCCACAGAGCGAAATGAGCCTCACAGCCCAAAAATAACTCACAAAGGGCTACGAATCCCGTGATATGCAGCAGGGAGGCAGGCGTGAGGTTGTGCAACTGGAGGCCATAGAACTCCAGAAGCCCCCGGAGAAACGGATGAATTGGGAATCCGAGCCCTCTTACCAAATAAGGGACAAGGCATACCCGCTCTCCCTTGGAGGGATTGGGACGGCTCTCCGCTTGCTCTCCGCCATTGTAGGTGGCAAGCCCGGCTCGAACCGGGACCAGGTACGCTGGGGGAAGAAATCCCTTGGACTGAAGCATCACCAATTTGCTGTGCGGGATGGAACATCTCTCCCAATCTCCTGGTTTGGAGCTAGGGGTGCGAGAGGAGGAGCTGCGTCGACCGGCCATGATGGAATGGATCTCTGTCGGGTGCGCTCCGATGAAGGCTCGCCAAGGGGGAATGGTGTGATTTGGATCTGAATCCTCGTCTTTTTAAATAGGCGGCTCATTTACACAACTAGGGGGTAAATATGAAAACACCATGGCTCTTCACATTCGCTCGACACGTGGAAAGTGGCCATTATTGGGCGTGGAAGCCGAGGAGTACAAACATTCACAAGAAACCGGACATTATTTCGACAGGTACACAGAATTTGGAGAGGAACCCGCCTTGCAATGCCGAAGACAATACTGCGCGCCGGACTCGTCGTCATTGAAGCCTGGTTCGGGGGCTACTGAGGGAGTCCTGGATTAGGGCGTCTCCGGACAGCCGGACTATCTCCATTGGCCGGACTGTTAGACTATGAAGATACAAGATTGAAGACTTCGTCTCGTGTCTGGATGGGACTCTACTTGGCGTGGAAGGCAAGCTAGGCAATACGTATATGGATATCTCCTCCTTTGTAACCGACCTTGTGTAACCCTAACCCTCTCCGGTGTATATATAAACCGAAGGGTTTTAGTCCATAGGACAACAATCATAGCATACAATCATACCATAGGCTAGCTTCTAGGGTTTAGCCTCTCTGATCTCATGGTAGATCTACTCTTGTACTACACATATCTTCAATATTAATCAAGTAGGACGTAGGGTTTTACCTCCATCAAGAGGGCCCGAACCTGGGTAAAACATCGTGTCCCCTGCCTCCTGTTACCATCCGGCCTAGATGCACAGTTCGGGACCCCCTACCCGAGATCCGCCGGTTTTGACACCGACAAGTACCTTGAAGTGGTGTTTTGTTTTCTTTTGCTAACGGAGCTCACGAGATTTTCTATTTTGAGTTTTGTGTTGTAAAGTTTTCAAGTTTTGGGTAAAGATTTGATGGATTATGGAACAAAGAGTGGCAAGAGCCTAAGATTGGGGATGCCCATGGCACCCCAAGGTAAAATTCAAGGACACCAAAAAGCCTAAGCTTGGGGATGCCCCGGAAGGCATCCCCTCTTTTTTCTTCGTCTATCGGTAACTTTACTTGGAGCTATATTTTTATTCACCACATGATATGTGTTTTGCTTGGAGCGTCTTGTATGATTTGATTATTTACTTTTTAGTTTACCACAATCATCCTTGCTGTACACACCTTTTGAGAGAGACTCATATGATTTGAAATTTATTAAAATACTCTATGTGCTTCACTTATATCTTTTGAGCTATATAGTTTTTTCTCTAGTGCTTCACTTATATCTTTTAAAGCACGATGGTGGATTTGTTTTATAGAAGCTATTGTTCTCTCATGCTTCACTTATATTATTTTGAGAGTCCTTTAGAACAGCATGGAAATTTGCTTTTAGGAATAATATAAAAACTTTCATAGAAGTGCATTGAATACTATGAGAAGTTTGATACTTGATAATTGTTTTGAGATATGGAGATGGTGATATTAGAGTCATGCTAGTTGAGTAGTTGTGAATTTGAGAAATACTTGTGTTGAAGTTTGTGATTCCCGTAGAATGCACGTATGGTGAACTGTTATGTGATGAAGTCAGAGCATGATTTATTGATTGATTGTCTTCCTTATGAGTGGCGGTCGGGGACGAGCGATGGTCTTTTCCTACCAATCTATCCCCCTAGGAGCATGCGCGTAATACTTTGTTTCGATAACTAATAGATTTTTGCAATAAGTATGTGTGTTCTTTATGACTAATGTTGAGTCCATGGATTATACGCACTCTCTCCCTTCCACCATTGCTAGCCTCTCTAATATCGCGCAACTTTCGCCGGTATCATACACCCACCATATACCTGCCACAAAATAGCCACCATAGCTACCTATTATGGAATTTCCATAGCCATTCCAAGATATATTGCCATGCAACTTTCCACCATTCCGTTATTATGACACACTTCATCATTGTCATATTGCTTGCATGATGATATAGTTGACATCGTATTTGTGGCAAAGCCACCGTTCATAATTCTTCATACATGTCACTCATGCATCATTGCACATCTCGGTACACCACCAGAGGCATTCACATAGAGTCATATTTTGTTCTAAGTATTGAGTTGTAATTCTTGAGTTGTAAGTAAACAAAGTGTGATGATCATCATTATTAGAGCATTGTCCCAAGTGAGGAAAGGATGATGGAGACTATGATTCTGTAACACCCTCGATGCGACTATATCTCCCACGTGTCGAGGCACGACTTAGAGGCATAATCGCATTGAAGGCATATGTCGCAAGTCAGGTAATCATCACAAACATCCCATGTAATATAGATAATGAAAGGGGATAACATAGTTGGCTTACACTCGCCACGTCAATCAAGTACATAAATAACATACATCATCCAAACACTCATGGCCCGACTACGGCGCCAAAATGAAAGATAACCCAACAAGCGACATGGTCCCGATCACCCCCAACAGGGCACCACTACTGATCATCAGGAAAAGAAACATAGTAACGCTGAGAGTCCTCATCGAACTCCCACTTGAGCTCGAGCGCGTCACCTGGAGCGGAATCACCTGGACCTGCATCTGGTGTAATAGTAATCTGTGAGCCACAGGGACTCAGCAATCTCGCACCCTCGCGATCAAGACTATTTAAGCTTAATAGGTAGGGTACGGTAAATATATGTGGAGCTGCAGCAAGCGACTAGCATATATGTTGGCTAACTTATTCGCAAAAGAGAGCGAGAAGAGGAGGCAAAGCGCGAGCGAGAAACTAGAGAGCAACCTGCGCAAACATTACTCCAACACCGTGTCCACTTCCCGGACTCCGCCGAGAAGAGGCCATCACGGTAACACACTCGGTTGATTCATTTTAATTAAGTTAAGGTTTAAGTTATCTACAACCGGACATTAACAAATTCCCATCTGCCCATAACCGCGGGCACAGCTTTCAAAAGTTCAATCCCTGCAGGGGCGTCCCAACTTAGCCCATGACAAGCTCTCACGGTCAACGAAGGAATAGACCTCCTCCCAAGACGTTCCGATCAGACTCGGTATCTCGGTTCTTCAAGACACTTCGACAGGTTAAAACTAAACCAGCAACACTGCCCGAATGTGCCGACAAATCCCGATAGGAGCTGCACATATCTCGTTCTCAGGGCACACTCAGATAAGCAATCCGTACAACTAAAACCAGCCCTCGAGTTTCCCCGAGGTGGCGCTACAAGGGGCTCTAGGTTGGACCAACACTCAGAGGAGCACTGGCCTGGGGGGGTTTAAATAAGATGACCCTCGGGCTCCGAAAACCCAAGGGAAAAAGAGGCTAGGTGGCACATGGTAAAACCAATGTTGGGCATTGCTGGAAAAGCTTTAATCAAGGCGAACTATCAAGGGGTTCCCATTATAACCCAACCGCGTAAGGAACGCAAAATCCGGGAACATAACACCGATATGACGGAAACTAGGGCGGCAAGAGTGGAACAAAACACTAGGAGAGAGGCCGAGCCTTCCACCCTTTACCAAGTATATATATGCATTAAGATAACATAGCAATATAATGATATCCCAACAAGTAAATAAATGCTCCAACAAGGAACACCTCCAATCTTCACCTGCAACTAGCAACGCTATAAGAGGGGCTGAGCAAAGCGGTAACATAGCCAATCAACGGTTTTCTAGGACATGGTGGGTTAGAGGTTTGACATGGAAATTGGGCGGCTAACAAGCAAAAGGTAGGCATCGTAGCATTGGCATAGCAAAAGAGCGAGCAAACTAGCATAGCAAAGATAGTAGTGATTTCGAGGGTATGATCATCTTGCCTGCAAAGCTGTCAGAGTTGACTGGATCCTCGAAAGCAAACTCAACGGGCTCCTCGTTAGCGAACTCATCTCCTGGCTCTACCCAAACAAGACAAACAAGCAACAAGGACACAATCAACCACGTGCAAGCTCAAATAATATGATGCAATGATGATATGCCATGCGGGATGCATATGCAAGATATGACAGGAAATGCATGAACCTGGCCTCAACTTGGAAATCCAAGTGTGCCACTGGAAATATTAGATGAAATCGCTTGAAAACGATATAAAGAACGCCGGAATCGGAGTTATGGTTTGAAAATGGCAAGCGATTCAAATATGACACCGGTCTGCGATTTACAGCAAGTAGGCATCTAAATGCAACGAGATGAACATGCTACAACACTCAAACAAGAAAACAAAATACATGGCAGGGAAGCATTCAAGATGCTTAACAAAATTCTAGCACTGAGCTACGGCCAATTCATCCATTAACAGGTTCAAACAAGCATGGCAAAAACGCAAATGGTAAACAGATCTCATACTTAGTGAAATTAACACTTGTCTGAAATTTCAGACCAAGTAGCACTCTTCGGAGCAATAAAACAACATGCTACAGGACCTGAACATGACAAAGTAAAACATGGCATGGAGCTACTCAAATAGCTTAACAAAAGTCCCTTAGTGACCTTGAGCCAAAAGGGATCAGAAAATATACTAACAAGCACATGAACATAGCAAAAACATAATCAGTTTTCAGACTTAGTGAAAACCGACACATGCTGAAATATAACTCAAGTAGGCATGTTTACGAGCTCGATGCTCTCACCACAGGGCAAGTCATGGCAAGACAAGCATACACCCATTAAGAAGGCACAAAATTCAAGCTATACATGGCAATATCAATGGCATAGCATGCACGGATCAACTACAACAACATCGGCAAAATCGCAAACAAGTTGACGATCTGCCCAGATTCACAAAGTAGCAAAAGTAGAGCTCGGTTGACTCAATCTAGGGTGCTCCATAATTGCAAACAAAGACATGGATGGATAGAGCACTACAATCTTAACAAAACTCCTTTACTGATCATCCTCAAAAGAGGCACGGATCACTAGGAAACAACATGAACATATGGCATCATGAGATAAACAATCCCAGGACTTGGTGAAATTACTAAGTCCCTGAAAACAGAATTACCGAGTGACTCACTTTGCAAGCTTGCACTAGGCACCACAAACATCACAAAAATACATGGGTTGCACCTCTGGAAAGATGACAAAACCCTTAACAAAACATATGTAGAGCATCAGGGCATATCATGCACACAATAATCATGGCAAAAATGACAAATGTCTAAGATGGAGTAGCAGATCTGACAATTAACTCAATTAGCCCTCTTCTAACAGCATTTCGGGCATCAAGATCACCTCAAATGAAAATGATGCAATGGAATGAAATGATGTACTCTCTGAGACGAACATTTTGATATGCTATATGCATGATTTGGAGCTACGGATGCAAAGTTACAGGGGCATGAACATGGCAACTTGGATCTGAGAATTTCGGGACTTAGAGAAAAACAACCTCCGGATCTAGGGTTGACTTTGGCACGGAAGTCGAGGCAGGGCCGGATCTCACCGGAGTTGAAGTCACCGGAGAGAGGGGGAGATGGATCCGGCCGGACCGTGGCCGGATCTGGCCGGAGCAGGGGTGACCAGCGAGGAGGAGGTCGGTGCAGGGCGGCGCGGGGCCCGGGCCGGCGAGCACGGGCGGCGGCTGGCTCGCGCCGGCGAGGTGGCGGCTGCGCCGGCTATGGAGAAGGGCGGCGGCGGCGTCTGGCATGGCGGCCTCGGAGCCGAGGAGGGAGGCGGCGCGAGGCGGCGACCTCGGGCGCGGGCGGCGGGGCGCCTTCGGGCCAGGAGGGCCGGCGCTGGGCCTGGCGGGCCCGCGTCGGTGGGAAGGCGGCCAAGCGGTCCCCGGGACAGATGGTGGCTTCTGACTGGTGCGGCGAGGCAGGCGGACACGTCCGGCCGTCCGGATTTCGTCCGGCGGCGCGGAAGACGAAAGAGGCTAGGTTTTTGGAGAGGGGATCCGTGAATTTCGGGAGGGGGCTATATATAGACATTGGAGGAGCTAGGAGAGTCCAAATGAGGTGCGGTTTTCGGCCACGCGATCGTGATCGAACGCTCTAGATGATGGAGCAGAGTTTGGTGGGTTTGGGGTCAAAATGGAGGGGTGTTGGGCTGCAACACACACGAGGCCTTTTCGGTCCCTCGGTTAACCGTTGGAGTATCAAACAAAGTCCAAATGATACGAAACTTGACAGACGGTCTACCGGTAGTAAACCAAGGCCGCTTGGCAAGTCTCGGTCCAATACGGAAATGTTTAATACCCACACATGAAAGAAAGCTGGAAATGACCACCGGAGGAGAACGAAGCGCCGGAATGCAAAACGGACAACGGGCAAAATGCTCGAATGCATGAGATGAACACGTATGCAAATGCAATGCACATGATGACATGATATGAGATGCATGACAACGGAAACAACACACGGATACAAAGACCCGAACCCGAGAAAATAAAATAGCTTAACACCGGAAACGACAAGAGTTGGAGTACAAATTGGGAAAGTTATATCCGGGGCGTTACAACACTCCACCACTACGAAAGGATCTCGTCCCGAGATCTAGGACTGAAAGAACGTCGGGTACTCAGAACGGAGGTGATCCTCGCGTTCCCAGGTAGCTTCACGGTCGGAATGGTGTGACCACTTGACTTTGAGAAATTTGATTGACTTGTTGCGAGTCTTGCGTTCAGTCTCTTCAAGAATAGAAACTGGGTGCTCACGATAAGAGAAATCTTCTTGGAGCTCAATGTCCTCGAAGTTGACTGTGCGATCAGGAGTCTTGAAGCACTTCCGAAGCTGAGAGACATGGAACACATCATGAACATTTGCAAAGTTTGAAGGAAGCTCGAGTTGATAGGCGAGGTCGCCTCTCTTGCTGACAATCTTGAAAGATCCCACGTATCTGGGGGCAAGCTTCCCTTTGATACCGAAGCGACGAGTACCTTTCATAGGAGAGACGCGGAGATAAACATGATCTCCGATCTCGAAAGCCAAATCACGGTGCTTACTATCATAGTAGCTCTTCTGGCGGGATTGGGCTGCTTTGAGGTTATCACGAATGACTTTGCACATTTCTTCTGCCTCTGTGATCAAGTCATTTCCCAACAGCTGACGTTCACCGGTTTCAGACCAGTTGAGAGGGGTACGACACTTCCTGGCATACAGAATTTCAAATGGGGCCTTGCCCGAATTTGCTTGAAAACTGTTGTTGTAGGAGAATTCAGCATAAGGAAGACAATCCTCCCACTTCATGCCGAAGGAGATCACACAAGCCCTGAGCATATCTTCAAGAATCTGGTTGACACGCTCGACTTGACCGCTAGTTTGAGGATGGAAAGCTGTGCTGAAGCGGATGTTGGTGCCCATGTCCTTCTGAAAAGAATCCCAAAACTTGGAGGTAAAGATGCTGCCATGGTCAGAAGATATCACTTGAGGAATACTGTGCAGAGAGACAATTCGAGAGGTATAGAGTTCCGCCAATTGAGCTGCAGTGATCGACTCTTTGATAGGCAGAAAGTGAGCCACTTTGGTGAGTTTGTCGATGACAACGAATATAGCATCATTGCCACGCTTGGACTATGGAAACCCAGTCACGAAGTCCATTTCAATGTGGTCAAACTTCCATTCTGGAATGGCAAGAGGTTGGAGGAGACCAGCTGGTCTTTGGTGTTCTGCCTTCACTCTTCTGCAGACATCACATTCATTCACGAATTGAGCAATCTCACGATTCATTCGAGTCCACCAATAAGCCTGCTTGAGGTCCTGATACATCTTCGTGCTCCCAGGGTGGATGGAGAGGAGAGAATTGTGAGCCTCGTTCATGATCACTTTACGGAGGTCACCTTTGGGTACAACAATTCGATCCTCAAAGAAGAGAGTGTCCTTGTCATCAAGGCAGTAGCATTTGTACTTGGGTTGACTCTTGGCAATCCCAATCTTCACCTTTTTCACCATAGCATCAAGAAGCTGGGCTTGGCGAATCTGGTCTTCCAAGGTAGGAGAGACTTGAAGGTTGGGGAGGAAACCTTGAGGAACAATTTGCAGATTAAGTTTGTGGAAAGCTTCACAAAGCTCGGGTTGATAAGGCTTGAGAACCAGACTGTTGCAATACGCTTTCCTGCTCAATGCGTCAGCAATCACATTGGCCTTGCCTGGAGTATACTCAATACTCGGATTATACTTTTGAATCATTTCGACCCATCGAGTCTGCCTGAGGTTGAGATTAGGCTGAGTGAAGATGTACTTGAGACTCTTGTGATCAGTGAAAATGTCCACTTTTCTTCCCAATAGAAGATGTCTCCAAGTCAAAAGAGCATGCACAACTGCCGCCAACTCAAGATCATGAGTGGGGTAGTTCTTCTCATTGGGCTTCAACTGGCGAGAGGTATAAGCAACAACTTTCTTCTCTTGCATCAATACTGCGCCAAGACCTTGGAGAGAGGCATCACAAAAGACCTCGTACGGTTTGGATTCATCAGGCGGAGTCAGAACTGGAGCAGTGATCAATTTCTCTTTCAAAGTGTTGAAAGCAATGTCACACTCCGGAGACCAAACGTACTTGACGTGCTTCTGGAGAAGATTAGAGAGAGGCTTCGCGATCTTAGAGAAGTTTTCAACGAATCTTCTGCAATAGCTTGCGAGACCGAGGAAACTGCGGAGTTGCTTCACGTTCTGAGGAGGTTCCCAATTCACAATTGCAGACACCTTCTCAGGATTCATGGCAATGCCCTTGGCAGAGATGATATGACCAAGATAAAGAACCTCATCGAGCCAAAATTCGCACTTGGAGAACTTGGCGTAGAACTGATGTTCCCTGAGCTTATCGAGTACCAAACGCAAGTGTTTGGCATGATCTTCTTTGTTCTTCGAGAAAACCAGAATGTCGTCGAGATAGACCAAAACGAAGTCATTGGTGTAGGCGTTGAAGATGAAGTTCATGATGCGAGAGAACGTCGGAGGAGCGTTGACGAGGCCAAAAGACATGACAGTGTATTCATATGAACCAAAGCTTGTCCTGAAAGCCGTCTTGGGAATATCTTGCTCACGGATTCGAATCTGATGATAACCCATATGGAGATCAAGCTTGGAGAATACTTGAGCACCTTTGAGTTGTTCGAACAGCTCATTGATGTTGGGAAGTGGGTATTTGTTCTTGATGGTCTTCTTGTTCAATGGATGGTAATCAACACAAAGTCGGTCCGTTCCATCCTTCTTCTTCACAAAAAGAACACCACAACCCCACGGAGAAGAACTAGGCCGGATGAGACCCATTCTCTCTTGCTCATCGAGTTGCTTTTTCAGCTCCTTCAACTCTTCAGGTCCGAGCTTGTAAGGACGCTTGCACACAGGTTCCGTACCGGGCTCAAGATCAATAACGAATTCAACTGGCCGGTGCAGAGGCATTCCTGGAAGCTCTTCTGGAAAGACGTCTTGATATTCGCAAACGACTGGAATTTGCGAGATGGCATCGAGTTCACCCTTCTCATTGAGAGAAAACAGACGGATGGTATCATCCCGAGCGGCAAAGACAATTACATCCTCAGACGAATGAGTCAATTGAATCTGCCTGGCTGCACAATCAAGCTGAGCCTTGTGCTTAGAAAGCCAATCCATTCCGAGAATAAGATCAATATCCGAGTCACCAAGAACATTTGGAGAGGACAAGAACTTATAGTCACCCAAAGTGATTGTAACATCCGGAACACATACTCGAGATGTCATTTGACGGGCCGGAGAAACAATAGCCAACGGTTTCGACAACACTTGAGTAACAAAATCATGCTTAGATGCAAAAGGTCTCGACATGAAACAATGCGATGCACCAGTGTCAAAAAGAACTCTTGCAGGAATATCATTAACAGGAAGGTTACCCATGATGACATCTGATGAATCCTCTGCCTGAGCTGCATTCACCATATTGACCTTGGCGTACTTGGGGTTATGCTTGACCACAGCTGTACTTGCCGATCTCACAGGAGGAGGAGGAAGACGCCTCTGGTTGAGACACTTGTTGGCATAGTGACCCTTTTCTTGGCACTTGTTGCACGTGACCTCTGAAAGCGGACGGTGGTACGGAGCACTCGATCTTGGAGGTTGAGACGAAGACTTGTTCTAAAAGCCCGGGTTGGGTGGGTGGGAAGAACCACTGCCACTTTTGCTCTTCTGCTGATACGGCTGATGGAACGGAGGAGGAGGAAGCCAATACTTCTGCTGCTTGGCCACTTGAGTAGAGGAAGAAGGCATAGTGTCTCTGACTCGCTTCTTGGAAGCATCACACCTCAACTGAGCGGCCTCTTGCTTCAGTGCCATGTTGTAGAACTCATCGTATCTCAACGGCTCAAAGAGGACAAGAGCGAGCTGAATTTCTTCTCTGAGACCACCCCTGAACTGGTATATCATGCTCTTCTCATCAGGTACGTCCTGCTTGGCAAAGCGGGCGAGCTTCTAGAACAACTTATTGTAGTCATAGACAGACAAAGAGCCTTGCTTCAGGTTGCGGAATTCCTCACGCTTACTTTCAACCACGCTTTGAGGGATGTGATGAGCTCGGAAATCTTGACGAAATTCATCCCAAGTGATCACACGTCCACCTCTGGAATCCTTGTACTGCTGGAACCATTCTGCAGCTTGATCTTTGAGTTGGAAGGAAGCGAACTTGACGAAATCTTCAGGCCTGACGTTGCTGCACTCAAAATGCTTACACAGATCCACAAGCCAATCGTCAGAATCGGTTGCCTCAACACAATTGCTGAACGTCTTTGGCCCATTAGCAAGGAACTGGTTCAGTGTAGCAAAGTGATTCTGATTATTGCCTTGATTCTCTTGGCTGCCTTGATTGCGCTCTTGGAGAATTTGCATGATCAACTGTGTGTTTGCATTGGTTGCGGCCATCACAGCTTGCCATGCCTCCGGAGGAGGTGGAGGTGGTGACGGATCTTGATTCTGATTCTGACTGGTGCTCTTAGCGGGAGCCATCCTGAAGAGGTTGACCACCGTTAGCGCATAGATAGATAAATGAAGCTGAAACCAACGGAATGAAAATTGCAACATAAAGTCTTCACATCCGAAGAAAATGAACGAATGCATTCCTCTTGAAATGGTCACATATCCATAAATTGAGAAGCCACGTTGAATGAAGGTAGATAAATAAATCAACAAGGTACGGATCAAGAACGAATAATCGGTAAGAAATCCCAATCTCAAACCAATATTCGTGGAAGAAGAAACTAGAGCTACAAGAATTCCCACCTATGAAACTCCCGAACCTTTCCGGTTATGCAATCAGGTGTTGGGGATACAGGGGAAGCATAATATCTCACGCAAACTAGCAAATCCTACATCCAGCTGTATCCATCCTTCAACACATAACCAAGAAAACTTCGGAAACCATCTACCTCAACCTTCGAAAAGCATCCGTTATACAAGTTATGGCGATACTCCCGAACTCCCGCCCCAGTACTGGGTGGCGTCGAGGTTATCTCACCAACGAACTGCATAAAAGAGATTTTCGATGTCTGCGTACTAAACTCAGGTATTCCAGAATTGCAATGATAAAATTATGATGACAACACCTCAGAGCTCAACTCCCCGGGACACTTCCACTAAACCCCTGACAGGAGGCACCAAGACAATGTTCTCATCATAAAACCATCGGAACGATTCCAAGATACCCGCGTGATCCTAAATGTTTTTTTGTGAAATTTGAGAAGAGAAGAGTCAAAACTCTACGTCAGGATGCCTTACCAGAGCGATGAGGAGACTGGGAAGTAAAAGAATTCCTAAACTCTCCGATATATAATTCCTAATGACTCAAAACATTTTTTCTAGACACAACTCGGCTGCTAAAAACGATCAAGCAATGGGGCTCCTAAGGTCGGGGAAGGATCTGATTACCAACTTGTAACACCCTCGATGCGACTATATCTCCCACATGTTGAGGCACGACTTAGAGGCATAATCGCATTGAAGGCATATGTCGCAAGTCAGGTAATCATCACAAACATCCCATGTAATATAGATAATGAAAAGGGATAACATAGTTGGCTTACACTCGCCACGTCAATCAAGTACATAAATAACATACATCATCCAAACACTCATGGCCCGACTACGGCGCCAAAATGAAAGATAACCCAACAAGCGACATGGTCCCGATCACCCCCAACAGGGCACCACTACTGATCATCAGGAAAAGAAACATAGTAACGCTGAGAGTCCTCGTCGAACTCCCACTTGAGCTCAAGCGCGGTCACCTGGAGCGGATCACTGCGACCTGCATCTGGTGTTATAGTAATCTGTGAGCCACAGGGACTCAGGCAATCTCGCACCCTCGCGATCAAGACCTATTTAGCTTAATAGGTAGGTAAGGTAAATATATGTGGAGCTGCAGCAAGCGACTAGCATATATGGTGGCTAAACTTATTCGCAAAAGAGAGCGAGAAGAGGAGGCAAAGCGCGAGCGAGAAACTAGAGAGCAACCTGCGCAAACATTACTCCAACACCGTGTCCACTTCCCGGACTCCGCCGAGAAGAGGCCATCACGGTAACACACTCGGTTGATTCATTTTAATTAAGTTAAGGTTTAAGTTATCTACAACCGGACATTAACAAATTCCCATCTGCCCATAACCGCAGGCACGGCTTTCGAAAGTTCAATCCCTGCAGGGGAGTCCCAACATAGCCCATGACAAGGTCTCACGGTCAACGAAGGAATAGACCTCCTCCCAAGACGTTCCGATCAGACTCGGTATCTCGGTTCTTCAAGACACTTTGACAGGTTAAAACTAAACCAGCAACACCGCCCGAATGTGCTGACAAATCCCGATAGGAGCTGCACATATCTTGTTCTCAGGGCACACTCAGAGGAGCACTGGCCCGGGGGGTTTAAATAAGATGACCCTCGAGCTCCGGAAACCCAAGGGAAAAAGAGGCTAGGTGGCACATGGTAAAACCAATGTTGGGCATTGCTGGAAAAGCTTTAATCAAGGCGAACTATCAAGGGGTTCCCATTATAACCCAACCGCGTAAGGAACGCAAAATCTGGGAACATAACACCGATATGACGGAAACTAGGGCGGCAAGAGTGGAACAAAACACTAGGCGAGAGGCCGAGCCTTCCACCCTTTACCAAGTATATAGATGCATTAAGATAACATAGCAATATAATGATATCCCAACAAGTAAATAAATGCTCCAACAAGGAACGCCTCCAATCTTCACCTGCAACTAGCAATGCTATAAGAGGGGCTGAGCAAAGCGGTAACATAGCCAATCAACGGTTTGCTAGGACATTGTGGGTTAGAGGTTTGACATGGCAATTGGGAGGCTGACAAGCAAAAGGTAGGCATCGTAGCATTGGCATAGCAAAAGAGCGAGCAAACTAGTATAGCAAAGATAGTAGTGATTTCGAGGGTATGATCATCTTGCCTGCAAAGCTGTCAGAGTTGACTGGATCCTTGAAAGCAAACTCAACGGGCTCCTCATTAGCGAACTCGTCTCCCAGCTCTACCCAAACAAGACAAACAAGCAACAAGGACACAATCAACCACGTGCAAGCTCAAACAATATGATGCAATGATGATATGCCATGCGGGATGCGATGCGGGATGCATATGCAAGATATGACAGGAAATGCATGAACCTGGCCTCAACATGGAAATCCAAGTGTGCCACTGGAAAGATGAGATGAAATCGCTTGAAAACGATATAAAGAACGCCGGAATCCGAGTTACGGTTTGAAAATGGCAAGCGATTCAAATATGACACCGGTCTGCGATTTACAGCAAGTAGGCATCTAAATGCAACGAGATGAACATGCTACAGCACTCAAACAAGACAACAAAATACATGGCAGGGAAGCATTCAAGATGCTTAACAAAAGTCTAGCACTAAGCTACGGCCAATTCATCCATTAACAGGTTCAAACAAACATGGCAAAAACGCAAATGGTAAACAGATCTCATACTTAGTGAAATTAACACTTGTCTGAAATTTCAGACCAAGTAGCACTCTTCGAAGCAACAAAACAACATGCTACAGGAGCTGAACATGACAAAGTAAAACATGGCATGGAGCTACTCAAATAGCTTAACAAAAGTCCCTTAGTGACCTTGAGCCAAAAGGGATCAGAAAATATACTAACAAGCACATGAACATAGCAAAAACATAATCAGTTTTTAGACTTAATGAAAACTGACACATGCTGAAATATAACTCAAGTAGGCATGTTTACGAGCTCGATGCTCTCACCACAGGGCAAGTCATGGCAAGACAAGCATACACCAATTAAGAAGGCACAAAATTCAAGCTAGACATGGCAAGATCAATGGCATAGCATGCACGGATCAACTACAACAACATCGGCAAAATCGCAAACAAGTTGACGATCTGCCCAGATTCACAAAGTAGCAAAAGTAGAGCTCGATTAACTCAAGCTAGGGTGCTCCATAATTGCAAACCAAGACATGGATGGATAGAGCACTACAATATTAACAAAACTCCTTTACTGATCATCCTCAAAAGAGGCACGGATCACTAGGAAACAACATGAACATATGGCATCATGAGATAAACAATCCCAGGACTTGGTGAAATTACTAAGTCCCTGAAAACAGAATTACCGAGTGCCTCACTTTTCAAGCTTGCACTAGGCACCACACACATCACAAAAATACATGGGTTGCACCTCTGGAAAGATGACAAAACCCTTAACAAAACATATGTAGAGCATCAGGGCATATCATGCACACAATAATCATGGCAAAATGACAAATGTCTAAGATGGAGTAGCAGATCTGACAATTAACTCAAGTAGCCCTCTTCTAACATCATTTCGGGCATCAATATGACCTCAAATGAAAATTATGCAATGGAATGAAATGATGTACTCTCTGAGACGAACATTTTGATATGCTATATGCATGATTCGAAGTTACGGATGCAAAGTTACAGGGGCACGAACATGGCAACTTGGATCTGAGAATTTCGGGACTTAGAGAAAAACAACCTCCGGATCTAGGGTTGACTTTGGCACGGAAGTCGAGGCAGGGCCGGATCTCGCCGGAGTTGAAGTCACCGGAGACAGGGGGAGATGGATCCGGCCGGACCGTGGCCGGATCTGGCCGGAGCAGGGGTGACCAGCGAGGAGGAGGTCGGTGCAGGGCGGCGCGGGGCCCGGGCCGGCGAGCACGGGCGGCGGCTGGCTCGCGCCGGCGAGGTGGCGGCTGCGCCGGCTATGGAGAAGGGCGCGGCGGCGTCTGGCATGGCGGCGTCGGAGCCGAGGAGGGAGGTGGCGCGGGGCGGCGACCTCGGGCGCGGGCGGCGGGGCGCCTTCGGGCCAGGAGGGCCGGCGCTGGGCTTGGCGGGCCCGCGTCGGTGGGGAGGCGGCGAAGCGGTCCCCGGGACGGATGGCGGCTTCTGACTGGTGCGGCGGGGCGGGCGGACACGTCCGGCCGTCCGGATTTCGTCCGGCGGCGCGGAGGACGAAAGAGGCTAGGGTTTTGGAGAGGGGATCCGAGAATTTCGGGAGGGGGCTATATATAGACATTGGAGGAGCTAGGAGAGTCCAAATGAGGTGCGGTTTTCGGCCACGCGATCGTGATTGAACGCTCTAGATGATGGAGTAGAGTTTGGTGGGTTTTGGGTCAAAATGGAGGGGTGTTGGGCTGCAACACACACGAGGCCTTTCGGTCCCTCGGTTAACCGTTGGAGTATCAAACGAAGTCCAAATGATACGAAACTTGACAGGCGGTCTACCGGTAGTAAACCAAGGCCGCTTGGTAAGTCTCGGTCCAATCCGGAAATGTTTAATCCCCACACACGAAAGAAAGCTGGAAATGACCACCGGAGGAGAACGAAGCGCCAGAATGCAAAACGGACAACGGGCAAAATGCTCGAATGCATGAGATGAACACGTATGCAAATGCAATGCACATGATGACATGATATGAGATGCATGACAACGGAAACAACACACGGAGACAAAGACCCGAACCCGAGAAAATAAAATAGCTTAACGCCGGAAACGGCAAGAGTTGGAGTACAAATTGGGAAAGTTATATCCGGGGCGTTACAGATTCCCCCACAAGTCGGCATGAGACTCCGGACGAAAAAAAAAGAAAAGAGGCCAAAAAAGGGAAGAAGGCCCAAATAAAAAAATGAGAGAAAAAGAGAGAAGGGACAATCCTGCTATCCTTTTTCCACACTTGTGCTTCAAAGTAGCACCATGTTCTTCATATAGAGAGTCTCTTATGATATCACTTCATATACTAGTGGGAATTTTTCATTATAGAACTTGGCTTGTATATTCCAATGATGGGCTTCCTCAAAATGCCCTAGGTCTTCGTGAGCAAGCAAGTTGGATGCACACCCACTTAGTTTCTTTTGTTGAGCTTTCATATACTTATAGCTCTAGTGCATCTGTTGCATGGCAATCCCTACTCACTCACATTGATATCTATTGATGGGCATCTCCATAGCCCGTTGATACGCCTAGTTGATGTGAGACTATCTTCTCCTTTTTGTCTTCTCCACAACCACCATTATATTCCACCATAGTGCTATATCCATGACTCACGCTCATATATTGCATGAAGATTGAAAAAGTTTGAGAACAACAAAAGTATGAAACAATTGTTTGGCTTTTCATCGGGGTTGTGCATGATTTAAATATTTTGTGTGGTGAAGATAGAGCATAGCCAAACTATATTATTTTGTAGGGATAACTTTCTTTGGCCATGTTATTTTGAGAAGACACGATTGCTTAGTTAGTATGCTTGAAGTATTATTATTTTTATGTCAATATTAAACTTTTATCTTGAATCTTTCGGATCTGAACATTCATGCCACAATAAAGAAAAATACATTGAGAAATATGTTAGAAAGCATTCCACATCAAAAATTCTTCTTTTATCATTTACCTACTCGAGGACGAGTAGGAATTAAGCTTGGGGATGCTTGATACGTCTCCAACGTATCTATAATTTTTTCTTGCTCCATGCTATTATATTATCTATTTTGGATGTCAATGGGCTTTATTTTACACTTTTATATCATTATTGGGACTAACCTACTAACCGGAGGCCCAACCCAAATTGTTGTTTTTTGCCTATTTTAGGGTTTCGCCGAAAAGGAATATCAAACGGAGTCCAAACAGAATGAAACCTTCGGGAATGTGATTTTCTCAACAAACGTGATCCAGGAGACTTCGAATGGGCATCAAGAAATGATCGAGGAGGCCACGAGGCAGGGGGCGCGCCAACCCCCCGGGCGCGCCCTCAACCCTCGTGGGCCCCCTGTTGCTCCACCGAAGTACTTATTCCTCCTATATATATCCACGTAGCCCCAAACATCCAGGAGCACCACGAAAACCTAATTCCACCGCCGCAACCTTCTGTACCCGAGAGATCCCATCTCGGGGCCTTTTCCGGAGCTCCGCTTGAGGGGGCATTGATCACGGAGGGCCTCTACATCAACTCCATGGCCTCTCCGGTGATGTGTGAGTAGTTTAATTCAGACCTACGGGTTCATAGTTATTAGCTAGATGGCTTATTCTCTCTCTTTGGATCTCAATACAAAGTTCTCCTCGATCTGCTTGGAGATCTATCCAATGTAATCTTCTTTTGCAGTGTTTTTGTCGAGATCCGATGAATAGTGGGTTTATGATCCAGATTATCTATGAACAATATTCGATTCTCCTCTGAATTCTTTTATGTATGATTGGTTTATCTTTGCAAGTCTCTTCGAATTATCAGTTTGGTTTGGCCTACTAGATTGATCTTTCTTGCAAAGGGAGAAGTGCTTAGCTTTGGGTTCAATCTTGCGGTGCTCGATCCCAGTGACATAAAGGGAACCGACACGTATTGTATTGTTCCCATCGAGGATAAAAAGATGGGGTTTATATCATATTGCATGAGTTTTTCCCTCTACATCATGTCATCTTCCTTAAAGCATTACTCTATTCTTATGAACTTAATACTCTAGATGCATGCTGGATAGCGGTCGATGTGTGGAGTAATAGTAGTAGATGCAGAATCGTTTCGGTCTACTTGTCGCGGACGTGATGTCTATATACATGATCATACCTAGATATTCTCATAACTATGCTCAATTCTATCAAATGCTCGACAGTAATTCGTTTACCCACCGTAATACTTATGCTCTTGACAGAAGCCACTAGTGAAACCTATGGCCCCCGGGTCTATCTTCCATCATATTAATCTTCCAACACTTAGTTATCTCCTTTTCCTTTTATTTTACTTTGAATCTTTATTTCTCTTTATCATAAAAATACCAAAAATATTATCTTATCATATCTATCAGATCTCACTCTCGTAAGTGACCATGAAGGGATTGATAACCCCTTTATCGCGTTGTTTGCGAGGTTCTTATTTGTTTGTGTAGGTGCGTGGGGCTTGAGTGTGATCTCCTACTGGATTGATACCTTGGTTCTCAAAAACTGAGGGAAATACTTACTCTACTTTGCTGCATCACCCTTTCCTCTTCAAGGGAAAACCACGCAGTGCTCAAGAGGTAGCACATGCCCACGGCGACGACAAACACATGCCCCAGCGCACGAGCTACTTCCTTGGAAACCAAACGCGTCAGCGAAGGGAATGGAAGGGATGGGGAGAAGATGGGCGAGATAGTGGCTACCTTGACGTGGGAGCAGCTGCGCTGTGGTGTCTCTAGCACTCCCATGGCATTCGAGCAGAAGCAGATGAGGGAAGAAGGACCCCGCCTCGATCTGGACCCTGTGCCGGCACCGCTCCGCCTCCTCCGTTGGGTGTAGTCTCAGCAGCACCTCGCGGGCGGCCGCCTTTGCGGGTCGCAGCATTGGCGGGATGGTCAGGGGCCGCGGACGCAGCGCCATCAGTGACATCCCGCGCGACTGCTCGTCCGGGACCCAGCCGAAGCCAGCGGGTGGCTCAGGCCCACGCCGTTGGGTTGGGGGAAGCCATGGCGCCGCAGCCCCCTATTCGAGTTGCTGATGGAGGGGCCACTCCGGTGCCGGATGTAGAGCCCACTGGCCTCGACGTTGCCGGATGTGGCAGACCGGCGGCGAGGGGAGAGGTGGGTGGCGGAGAGGGAGGCAGCGGCGAGGGGAGAGGTGTGGCAGAGAGGGGGGCGGCTGTGGAAGGGAGTGCGGCGTCGCCATCGATTCGATCTGAATCGGGGAGTGGGAGTTCAGGTTTGGGAGGAAGGAGAGGAGGGAGGAGGTCACCGTGGTGTGGGGTGGATGGATGGATGGATGTGTGCCATGTCATCGATCCGTGGCACACACCTTTCCACCAATGAGAAATTAATTTTATTTTCTGAGTGTAAGAATGGTTTTTTAAGAACATATGAAATATTTGATGGAAAATTGGATCATATTTTGTGAAAATGATCCAATATTGTGTACATGTGTGTATATTGGGATGGGGGTTTTATTTCTTTGCAGAAAAAATCATTTTTCAATTTTCGGAGTGCCAATAATCGGGTTTTTTGTGAAGGACCTAGCAAATAGTTGTTGCAAAATTGGACCAAATAAATTTTCTGAAACATTAGGTCATATTTAATGTACAATTGACCAAATGGTTGGGTGTCAAAAGATTTCGATCCACCTCTCGTGAAAAAGATAAATTTCTGCCGATTTAGTTGGAAGCGGGTCAAATTTGAACTGCAGCTGCCTCATAGTTTGCTCTTTATTTTTTCAAAGAATCATTTGTAGGTACGTAAGTATCTATTTAATCAGAGAAACACCAAAAGTTTTCCAAGATTCAACCACTAGCTATGAACGGTCATGCCCGCCGTTTTGACCACATTTTGAAACGGACATGGAAAATTCAAAAAAAATCAAAAAATTGGAAAACTTTCGCATTGTGTCATTATATGTGGCCAAGTTACCAGGAAAAATAATAAACTTATAATATGATAATTATTTTAAAAAAATGTTCTCAGAAACGAGCTATCATGTGTGGAGATCAATGGCTTTCAAGCCAAATGATCAATCTTATGGCCACATTCATGGCATAGTTTGTACAAATGATCTCATATTGTGCACAAGGACGCATCTTGGAATTCCAAACAATGTTGCCTAAGGAAGTTTTCATTTTCTTTGCACGGAAAATTCTTTTTCCATTTTTTGAGTGCCTGAAATGAGTTTTTTTGTGAAGGACCTACCATATATTTGTTGCAAAATTGGACCAAATCAATTTTATAAAATACTAGGCCATATTTAATTCAAAATTGACTAAATGGTTGGGTGTCGAAAGTTTTGATCCACCTCTGGTGAAAAAAGACAAATTTCCGCCGATTCAGCAGGAAGCGGGTCAAATTTGAACTACAGCTGCCTCATAATTTGCTCTTTATTTTTTTCAAAAATAATTTCTAGGTACATAAGTATCTATTTAATCAGAGAAACATCAAAAGTTTTCCAAGATTCAACCACTAGCTAGGAACGGTCATGCCCGCCGTTTTGATCGCATTTTAAAACGGGCATAAAAATTCAAAAAAAATCGAAAAATTGGAAAACATTCGCATTGTGTCATTATATGTGACCAAGTTTCCAGGAAAAATAATAAACTTGTAATACGGCAATTATTTTAAAAAGTGTTCTAAAAAATGAGCTATCATGCGTGAAGATTAATGGCTTTCAAGCCAAATGATCAGTCTTATGGCCACATTCATGGCATAGTTTGTTCAAATGGTCTCATATTGTGAACAAGGGTGCATCTTGGAATTCCAAACAATGTTTCATAAGGGAGTTTTCAGTTTCTTTGCACAGAAATTTCATTTTCCATTTTTTGAATGCCCGAAATGAGGTTTTTTGTGAAGGACCCACCATATATTTGTTGCAAAATTGGACCAAATCAATTTTCTAAAATACTAGGACATATTTGTTTCACAATTGACAAAATGGTTGGGTGTCAAAAGTTTTGATCCACCTCTGGTGAAAAAGACAAATTTCCGCCGATTCAGTAGGAAGCGGGTCAAATTTGAACTACAGCTGCCTTATAGTTTGCTCTTTATTTTTTCAAAAATCATTTCTAGATACATAAGTACATATTTAATCAGAAATACATGGTTTGGTGGTGATACGTCGAGGTTTGGATGGTGGCCAAGGGCCCCAACCCCAAAGCACGTAAACTGGCATGACCGCTGCGTGGTCACCGCGTGACCGTGACATTGCCCTGCGTTCTAGACTACATAGGCATGTCTAGTGGGTTGGGAATTTCCCAGGTAGGTGCTAGGAAGAAAATGACAACAGAAGAATCTAACGAGGAGACCAAACTATGCTCAAACATGAATTAGCAGCCAAGTGTTTGATTAGCGGTACGGGAAATACACATGGCCAATGGGCGTGAGTTTTGGCTGAGGGTGATCATCTAGTAAGAAGACTGTCTTCACAAATTTTCAGCTCAAATGGAGGAGCTTAGGTGGCATTTGCTTTGCAACGTACCACACTGGACAAAAATATGAATGTTGAAGCTAGACTCAAATAAATGAATGGATTGATCTGAAATCTGGAGGAAGATGATAATTTGGGCATGTGAAGCCACTTTAAAATTTTCATACCATTTGAATACATAAAAATGGTACTTCCTTCACAGTGCTCTACACTGAACAGAAAATTGGGGAAAATGCTGAGGGAAATTTGCTAGAATAAATGAGCTAAAATTTGGTGGAGGGGGGTTCTATGGGCAGGGTCATGTCGTGGTAAATTTTCAGCAATTATAAATTAACATAAATAATAGTTGCTTCACAAACTGAAAATATCACTAGAAACAAAGATTGGATGCTGAGCTCACATGTATTGTTAGATGGGGCTCAAATTTCATGGAGAGCTATGATTTGGGAATATAGAAGATGTGCCAAAAATTCAGCTCATTAGGATATGCCTAGCCAGTACTTCCTCCACAACAGTTCGAGCTGAACAAAAACTTTGGAAATTTGCCGAGGAAGATTTACCAGGCAAATGGAGTTGAATATTGTCATGAGGCAGTGATTTGGATAGTAAATAATGCCCAATTGTTTTGAGAATTTTGGAAATGACAGAAATATAGGTTGCTTCACAACCTAGGGCAAAAATTGACACGTGGACATGACCCATAGGCAAAACTGATGAGGTGGCGCCTTGTCATAGCAATCCACCATAATTTACAAGGTTATGACCATCTATATTGGTCGTGATCAACTAGAAATAAGGCAGCGGACCAGTGCTATCTGCTTCATGACCATTTCGTGTAAGGAAATTACAACCTTTCTGACCAAAATGGTCGTTATAGTTTAGGGTTTGGAGCCACCCGAATAGCTTTTGACCAATTGGTCTCAAATGGTCGTAGATTTATGACCAATTCTTCCAGGGTCACTGATAGAAGGTCACACGTTGACATATTTCTTGTAGTGAAAGAGTAAATATACTCACTCCAGGATACCTTGCTCTGCAATAGCTGCAATCTTTAACTTTCCTCAAAACATGGTGCTTCTTTGGCAGGTTATGGTAGGCTTGGTTATCATCGGCATAAAGGGGGATGCCATCAGCAGCTACTCGGTATGATTCAAATTGGGCATCTGGATATGGACATTTAATTAATTTACATGTTTGAAATGGTAGAGTGTTTTGTTGGTAAATCAAGTCAGTTTTAGAGATGCTTACATTGTTCAGTGAACATCCTTGCTTCATCATCAAGATCATCTTGTGCGTGTTCTCCATGGTGCATGGCCTCCAAGCATTCTAGTGGGAAAGGTAGTCATTCCATGACCAAGAGAATGTAAATTACACACTTTTACGTGTTTAGCCAAAGGGCATGAAAAAAATGAATGCAACAATGTACATACACTGAAAGTTGGATGTTTCCTCGTGGGGCTCAAGTATTCCGTAGGGATCTTTAGTCTGTTGCTTGTCTCCTGGCGAATACTTGGTAAGAATTCATTATTGAAGATAGTACTTTATGGAAAACATCCAGCTATTAAATACTAAGATATTTACCCACAATAGCTTCACGCAGATCGGTAGCACTTGACATTGACAGGTCTTTTTTGTCTGTTAATTTGCTGCATCTGGTACATATTATTTCTGTGCAGCCAATCATAATCTTCGCTCGTATTGATATTCACATTTGTCTGCGAGGTACATCCAGGGGCAGGCTCCCCTGCGCGTACAATACAGATGCTCTTTAATCACTATATTGTTACAATCTGTGAAATAATATTATGTGACATGTACCTAGGGAGATATCAGAGTTGAAGTTTGATGCTACAACTATGCTCCTCATTTTGCTGTAGTCGCGTTTCTTCTACAAGAGGGAAGACATTTATTCGGGACTCACTGAATTGTATCAGACTCTCCTCACGCAACCTTTTTTATTTCTGCTGCACTTTGCTTGAGAGACGGTGGAACTAAAAGGCTCCCAGTTGATCTTTAACCTGATCAGAAAATTGAACATAAGAATACAAATTATGGACTAAAAGAACAATATTGTTATGAGCACGCATAGAAGTCTTTACCTGCGCCGTCACATCTAGTTTCAAAGCCTCTATGGAAGGTTTGTACAGAATTATCATTTTGAATTACACTCGGGGTGGAGTTGGTATTGATACATATAGTGTCAGGAATGACCGGAGAACAATGAAGTGTGATATCTTTGAAACATGTTGCATTAACATCTGTAGGTGGCAAAATGTCTAGCATTATTCAATTTTTAGTACATGTTTGATAACACAAGAATAGTAATGTGTGCACCTTGCGTCAAACCTGACTGCTGCAAGCTTGCATTTGTAACGTCTAATAAAGTGCATTGGATGTGTGCAATAGGTTGAGATTTTTTTTTGGAAACATGTGGTCTCACCACCGATTTTGCTGAATAAACATTTAATTTGAACAAGAAGAACAATATATATTTATAGCTATACAACAATATAGAGTTGCTGGTGATACCAGGTGTTACAAGCGCTCCAACCGAGTCATTTTTTTCCGAGTTAGATGCGTCTCATTTTCTTTAACGTGCCTATTGCTGCTTCAGTAGGTATTTGACTCTCTTTTCTTCACTCATTCGAGCATACCAACCTTGACCCCTTGGTTTTTTTCTGGGCCGGTAGAGTGACATCCGAAATTTCAGGAGTATTTGTGTGCGGCGTGCCTCCATTATCACTCTGACGTGTCACAACAACTTCGCACACAACACATGAGAGCAGAACTGAATAATGGAAAACATCACAAAGTACTACTCCCTTCGGTCCATAATAAGTGTCACAGTTTTAAACTATATTTGGTAAAGAAAAACGTGTGTGAATGAACTAACCTTTTCCATTCCTATTTGAGCCATCTGTAGGAGGAATCATTTCGATAACTCCATCATTAGCAGCTATAAATTAGACAATGATGTACTTAGTTTAAAACTGTGACACTTACTTTGGACCGGAGGGAATATTTAATAAAGAAAAACGTGTGTGAATGAACTAACATTTTCCATTCCTATTTGAGCCATCTGTAAGAGGAATCATTTCGACAACTCCATCATTCACAACTACAAATTAGACAATGATGTCAGTTTTGAGGTTTTGTTAAACACAAAGAATAATCTCAACCATGGGTCAGCAAAGTGCACAAACATGGACCTTTTGCAAATGTGTTTGTTACATTAGTAAACGGAGCATGTTCGCTCGGAACCAATCTGCTAGATGGTGTAGATGACTTAGTTGCGTCTTTTTTTGCCTGGCGTGCTACTCGTAGTTTCTTTAGGTATTCCGCTTTCTTCTCACCGGACATACGAGCATACCACCTCTACCATTGCTCCGATTATTCTCCAAACCAGTACATGATCCCGAATTCTGCAACAAATGGATTTTGAATCTTGATTAGCAAACAGAGAATAGTTATCACCGAAGAGCACTGAAGATGGCAACATATAGGATGTTAGTTGGCTTTGAGCCCACTCAGATTCAGATTTGAATAATGCTCTCTTGGATGGCTTTTGCAAAGTTAAAAAAATGATAGTGCACAAAACAATATTACTGATTTTCTAAGATGGAGAACATAAAGTAGCACTTTTGAATTGGAAAATCTAATGTACTGTTTGCAGACATTATGTCAGTTTGTTAGGTAGATGTAACTCTGCCCCAAAGTTTATAGAAAGCAACGCGCAACACACTACTACCTTTTTAATTCATCTTTTCGAACTGTTATTAGTAATCACGTGCTTCCAGTTAGCACACTCCGAAACCTTTAATAAGCAGTACAACACATTCCGAAAGATCTAACAATTTGAGGGAGCTAACAATGACAATGACAATTTGAGTTGAATTTATTTGGTCAGTACACGCACCTTTGAATTATGTTTATCGGTCCCGGTGGATTTGATCCCCGACTGCATATCAGACGTAACGTGTCCGCTTGCTCGCTCGCACGTCGACGTAACCGCTCAGGGCTGTTGAAACATCTGGCAAAAGATCAATACAAAAAATATGGTGGATTCAGAACGCTAAACCAAATCACAAAGGAGTGGGAGCACACATACGCAAAGCTTCGCTCAAACAAGCAGAGAGGCGGGTTATTAGATAAATAGTAGTACATATAGGTACGTGTACAACACAACTAGGGGTTGGAGCAAGGAGGTCGACGGCGGCGCGAGGAGGGCTGCCTAAGAAATTTGGCTCGAGAGGTTTGAGCGAGGACCGGACAGCCCAAGGTGGAGGTCTCCAGGTTTGAGCGAGATCGCGGTAATTATTGCGTAATTATTAGATCATGGTAATTATTGCTAATCGATTATGATTAAAATAGGCCCAGGTTGATAAGTTTTGCGTAATTATGATGGCGTAGAACATGGTAATTATTGGTAATTGATTTTGGTAAATGATGTGATACAACATTGAGGCAATCCGGTCCATTGAGAGATGGCGGATGTATGGCTGAGATGTAATGTTTCTGCCACAACTTGATTGTTTAATAGTAGTAGAGATAGAGATTACTGATTACATCACAAAAAAGGATGAATTACTATTGATTCATCCATTTTTAACCAAGCTCCACCTGATAAGCTATCTAAGACACAACAAAGATTCATCAATTTTAAGAAATAAGTTATCTTGACTTTCTAGATTTAGCAATTAATGCGGAAAAAAATCACAATTGAAGGTAGGGAGTGATGGAGTAGATAGATGGGTGAACTCTCTCGTATATCTCTTCTGTTACATCTGATCTGAACTGTTACATAAGTAGAAGAGAGAGGGAGAGAGCGCAGCGGTAGCAGGGGCACACGTAGGTGTATGCAAGCCGTAACAGAAGGAGTAGCAGGGGTAGACACGGGTGCATGCAAGCCATAACAGAAGGACGTGCCTACAGACTAGGGAGAGGTCGTTACATCAAGTGTACACGTACGGTGTTTAACAGCCCCCCGCAGTCATAACATCACCTGCCTTGATGTTTAGGCTGGACCGAAATTGAGAGAACACCAAGGAAGGTAGCCCCTTTGTAAATATGTCCGCAAACTAAGATGTAGGCACATGGAGCACACACGCTTCTCTAAGGTTGACACGATCCCGAACAAAGTGTAGGTCAATCTCGACATGCTTTGTCCGTTGATGTTGCACCGGGTTGGAGGACAAATACATGGCACTTACATTGTCACAATATACCACGGTGGCATGGGTAGGAGGAAGGCGGAGATCAGTCAAAAGCTGCTGGAGCCAACATGATTCCGCGACACAATTCGCCACTGCACGGTACTCAGCCTCGGCACTGGAACGAGAGATGGTGTGCTGCCGCTTGGAAGACCAAGACACAAGATTGTTGCCCAAGAAAACACAGAAGCCGGAGGTGGATTTATGAGTGTCCGGACAGCCGGCCCAATCAGCATCGGAATAAGCAATCAAATCATGTGAGGTGGAGCAGTAGAGCTGTAGGCCAAAGTGAGTGGTGCCTCGAATATAGTGGAGTATCCGCTTGATAAGCTGAGAACGGGAGTCGCGGGGATCATGCATGAATAGGCAAACCTGTTGGTCGGCATAGGCAAGGCGGGACATGTCAAGGTGAGGTACTGGAGAGCACCGGCAAGGCTGCGGTATAAGGAAGGGTCAGTGTATGATGCTCCATCAGTGGAAGAGAGTTTCGAGCGGGTGCCGATGGGTGTAGAGATGGGGTTACAGTTGGGCATTTTTGCATGATCTAAAATTTCGAGAGCATATTGTTCTTGGGACAAAAAAATGCCATGGGTGTTGTGGTGTACATTGATGCTTGAAAAATGATGAATGTCGCCTAAATCACTCATAGAGAATTCACACTTCAGAGAATTGATGATGGAATGTAGAAGTGTTGTGGCATTAGCAGTGAGGATGATATCGTCAACATAAAGGAGTAGATGCACAATTTGCGTGCCACGATGCAGTATGAAGAGTGATGAATCACACTTAGATGCTACAAAGCCGATGCCGTGAAGGAAGGTGGTGAAGCGGGTGAACCAAGAGCGCGGGGCTTGTTTGAGGCCATAGAGTGATTTGTGTAGGCGACATACATGAGTGTGCTTAGTGGAATCAATGAAACCAGAGGGTTGTTAGCAATATACCGTCTCGCGAAGATGACCATGCAGAAAAGTGTTTTTGACGTCCAACTGATGCATGGGCCACGACTGAGAAGTGGCAAGGCTAAGGACCACACGGATGGTGGCCGGCTTGACCACAGGACTAAAAGTTTCGCCATAGTCCACCTCTTCCCACTGAGTGAAGCCACGAAGAACCCAACGTGCCTTATACCAGGCGAGAGAGCCATCCGGGTTTAGCTTATGACGATAGATCCATTTGCCAGTCACAACGTTCACACCTGCGGGACAAGGAACCAAAGACCAAGTGTCATTCTGCATTAAGGCATTATATTCGTCTAACATCGCGTTGTGCCAATTGGGATCCCTAAGTGCAGATTTGTAGGTGGCCGGAAGTGGAAAAATAAGAGACACCGTGAGAACCTTAGGCATAAAATACCTCGCGTTTTCATCTTGTGAGCGTTCTCGGGTGGAGTCACGGGAATAGACCGGGGTGGCAGAGGTGAAACGTGTGGCTGGGTAGGAGAGGGTGGGATGGAAGCAGAGGTGCGTGCGGGCGAGAGGGAGGCAGTGGGTGGGCTAGCAGGCGTGGTTGGGGCGGCGGAGCTTGCAGGCGTGGCGGGTGGGGATTCGGGAGCAGGTGGCGAGGCTGATCCGATCGATTGGGTCGGCCTGGAAGTGGGCAACGTTTGGGGTTGGTCAGCAATGTCGATTGTAGATTTGTGTGGGTAATCCGAGGTAGGTGGGGCGCGGTCATCAAGAAGGATCGGCATAAGCTGCATGGGAGGCGGGGAATCCGGTGCAGAGGGGAGATTGTGGCGGGTGGTGTGGGAACAGTATATGGAAACTGTGTCTCGTCAAATATGACGTGCCAAGAAATAACAACCCTGCGGGAAGAGAGATCTAGGCAACGGTACCCTTTGTGTTCAAGGGGATATCCGAGGAAAACACAGCGTACGGAACGTGGAGATAATTTGTGTGGGGCGATACCATAGGTATTGGGAAAGCAAAGACAACCAAAGGCGTGAAGGTGGTCATAGGAGGGGTGAGCACCGTGGAGAAGATAGTAGGGTGTGTTAAAATTAATTGGGCTAGATGGAAATATGCCCTAAAGGCAATAATAAAGATGTTATTTATATTTTATTATATCATGATAAATGTTTATTATTCATGCTAAAATTGTATTAACCGGAAACTTGATACATGTGTGAATACATAGAAAAAACAAAGTGCCCCTAGTAAGCCTCTACTTGGCTAGCTCGTTAATCAAAGATGGTTAAGTTTCCTGACCATAGACATGTGTTGTCATTTGATGAACGGGATCACGTCATTAGGAGAATGATGTGATGGATAAGACCCATCTGTTAGCTTAGCATAATGATCGTTTAGTTTTTCTGCTATTGCTTTCTTCATGACTTATACATGTTCCTCGGACTATGAGATTATGCAACTCCTGAATACCGGAGGAACACCTTGTGTGCTATCAAATGTCACAACGTAACTGGGTGATTATAAAGATGCTCTACATGTGTCTCTGAAGGTGTTTGTTGGGTTGGCATAGATCAAGATTATGATTTGTCACTCCGTATATCAGAGAGGTATCTCTGGGCCCTCTTGGTAATGCACATCACTATAAGCCTTGCAAGCAATGTGACTAATGAGTTAGTCACGGGATGATGCATTACAGAACGAGTAAAGAGACTTGCTGGTAACGAGATTGAACTAGGTATGATGATACCAACGATCAAATCTCGGGCAAGTAACATACCGATGACAAAGGGAATGACATATGTTGTTATGCAGTTTGACCGATAAAGATCTTCGTAGAATATGTAGGAGCCAATATGAGCATCCAGGTTCCGCTATTGGTTATTGACCGGAGATGTGTCTCGGTCATGTCTGCATAGTTCTCGAACCCGTAGGGTCCGCACGCTTAATGTTCGATGACGATTTGTATTATGAGTTATGTGATTTGATGACCGAAGATTGTTCGGAGTCCCAGATGAGATTACAGACATGACGAGGAGTCTCAAAATGGCCGAGAGGTACAGATCGATATATTGGAAGGTTATATTCGGACACCGGAATGGTTCCGAAGTGTTTCGAGTATTTTCCGGAGTGCCGGGAGGTTACCGGAACCCCCCCCCCCCCCCCCGGGGAAGTAATGGGCCTTAATGGGCTTTAGTGGAAAGGAGATAAGGGCGTCAAGGGTGGCCGCCCCCCCCCCAAGGGATGGTCCGAATTGGACAAGGAGGGGGCGTCGCTCCCCTCTCTTTCTTTCTCCCCTCTTCCTCCTTCCCTCCTTCTCCTACTCCCTTCTTCCATCTATATAGGGCCTAATACGTTTTTCGAGGTTAACTTTGACCAAATATTAAAGCAATAATATATGACATGCAACTTACACAAAGCACACCGTTAAATTCGTGTGTGAAAGGAACTTTCAATGATATAATTTACACATTGTGCATGTCATGTGCTATTAATCTTGTAAATAGTCAAAGGCGGTCTTAAAAAATGCATTAGGCCCTATATAGATGGAAGGAGGGAGTAGTTAGAATAGGAAAGGGGGGGCGAATCCTACTTAGACCGGGAGTCCAAGTAGGACTCCCCCCTATGGAGCCCCCCTTGGGCCAGCCTCCTCTTCCCCTCCTTTATATACGTGGGAGGGGGGCACCCCAAAGGCACACCAAGTCTTCTTTTAGCCGTGTGCGGTGCCCCCCTCCACAGTTACACACCTCAGCCATATTGTCGTAGGGCTTAGGCGAAGCCCTGCACCGGTAACTTCATCATCACCGTCAACACGCCGTTGTGCTGACAAAACTCTCCCTCGTCCTCAACTGGATCAAGAGCTCGAGTGATGTCATCGAACTGAACATGTGTTGAACACGGAGGTGTCGTACGTTCGGTGCTAGGATCGGTTGAATCGCGAAGACGTTCGACTACATCAACCGCGTTACTAAACGCTTCTGCTTTCGGTCTACGAGGGTACGTGGACACACTCTCCCATCTTGTTGCTATGCATCTCCTAGATAGATCTTGCGTGATCGTATGAATTTTTTGAAATACTACGTTCCCCAACATGAGCATGGTGTAGGAGCTCGATCCAGGGGCAGGTGCAGCAGCAGGGAAGGGCGTCGGGCCGGAGTACATAACCGGATACGCCTGCGTGGGAGCAACGGGACGAGGGCCGAGCACACCAGCGGCGTTGGGAGGCACCCACACCGGGCGATGTAGAGCCGCCCCATAGGGCGCAAAATAGCCCATCCATGGAGTGATGGCAGCAGGCTGTGGCGGTGCACACCCGCTATCGCTGCGATCGCGCCCTGATACGTCTCCAACATATCTATAATTTTTGATTGTTCCATGCTATTATATTATCAACCTTGGATGTTTTATATGCTATTTTATATGATTTTTGGGACTAACCTATTAACCTAGAGCCCAGTGCCAGTGCCAGTTTCTGTTTTTTCCTTGTTTTTGAGTATCACAGAAAAGGAATACCAAACGGAGTCCAATTGATGTGCCAATTTTTGATGATTTTTATGGACCAAAAGAAGCCCCCGGAGTAAAAGAGTTGGGCCAGAAGAGTCCCAGGCTGTCCACGAGGGTGGGGGCACGCCCTACCCCCTGGGCGTGGGCCCCTATCTCGTGGACGATCCGGAGACCCCCCCCTGATGTGAGACCTACGCCAAAAATTCCTATAAATACAGAAACCCCTAGAAAGAAACCTAGTTTGGGAGTTCCGCCGCCGCAAGCCTCTGTAGCCACCGAAAACACAATCTAGACCCGTTCCGGCACCCTGCCGGAGGGGGGAGTCCCTCTCCGGTGGCCATCTTCATCATCCCGACGCTCTCCATGATGAGGAGGGAGTAGTTCAACCTCGGGGCTGAGGGTATGTACCAGTAGCTATGTGTTTGATCTCTCTCTCTCTCTCCCTCTCTCTCTCTCTCTCCCTCTCTCTCTCTCTCGTGTGTTCTTGATTTGGCACGATCTTGATGTATCGCGAGCTTTGCTATTATAGTTGGATCTTATGATGTTTCTCCCCCTCTATCTCCTTGTGATGAATTGAGTTTCCCTTTGAAGTTATCTTATCGGATTGAGTCTTTAAGGATTTGAGAACACTTGATGTATGTCTTGCATGTGCTTATCTGTGGTGACAATGGGATATTCACGTGATCCACTTGATGTATGTTTTGGTGATCAACTTGCAAGTTCCATGATCTCGTGAACTTATGCATAGGGGTTGGCACACATTTTCGTCTTGACTCTCCGGTAGAAACTTTGGGGCACTCTTTGAAGTTCTTTGTGTTGGTTGAATAGATGAATCTGAGATTATGTGATGCATATCGTATAATCATACCCACGGATACTTGATGTGACATTGGAGTATCTAGGTGATATTAGGGGTTTGGTTGATTTGTGTCTTAGGGTGTTATTCTAGTACGAACTCTAGGATAGATTGAACGGAAAGAATAGCTTCGTGTTATTTTACTACGAAATCTTCAATAGATCGATCAGAAAGGATAACTTTGAGGTGGTTTCGTACCCTACAATAATCTCTTCATTTGTTCTCCTCTATTAGTGACTTTGGAGTGACTCTTTGTTGCATGTTGAGGGATAGTTATATGATCCAATTATGTTATTATTGTTGAGAGAACTTGCACTAGTGAAAGTATGAACCCTAGGCCTTATTTCGAAGCATTGCAATACCGTTTGTGCTCACTTTTATCATTAGTTACCTTGTTGTTTTTATATTTTCAGATTACAAAAACATATATCTACCATCCATATTGCACTTGTATCACCATCTCTTCGCTGAACTAGTGCGCCTATACAATTTACCATTGTATTGGGTGTGTTGGGGACACAAGAGACTCTTTGTTATTTGGTTGCAGGGTTGTTTGAGAGAGACCATCTTCATCCTATGCCTCCTACGGATTGATAAACCTTAGGTCATCCACTTGAGGGAAATTTGCTACTGTCCTACAAACCTCTGCACTTGGAGGCCCAACAATGTTTACAAGAAGAAGGTTGTGTAGTAGACATCACGCCCTCGGCCGTGGCCACGCCCGTAGCCGTTGGTGCCTTGCCCACCGCCGCCCTGGCTGCCGCCACCTTGGCCTCCTCCACCGGGGTCAGCAGAGACCTGGCCGCCGCCGGACACAGAACCAGCAGAGGAATCAGGGCCACCATGTCCAGAGGAGTCGCCGGGGACGCCGCGAGCACCACCGGAGGGGTTGATGCTGCGAGCACTAGTCGAGGAAGAGGACTCGCCTAGTCCACCATGGATGACAAGGGCTAAGGTGCCCTCAAGCAAGGCCCGTTGCTGCAACTTCTCCTCGGCTGCAGAGAGCCGAGAGACGGCGGTCTCGAAGTCAGGGAGGGGCACCGTGTTGCCGATGTTGTCGCCGATGGCATGGAATGGCTTGGCAAGGCCATGAAGAAGCTGCGTGGTGAGATCATCATCGGACAGGCGCTTACCACAGTCGCCGATGGCAGTGGCGAGGGTCTTAAGTCGGCGAGTGTACTCGGTGATGGACATGTCGCCCTACTGTTGGTTGTTGAACTGCCTACGGAGATGGATCCCGTGAGAGGCGCGGTTGGCAAGGAAGTAGCGCTCGATGCGCATGCAGACGTCGAGGGCGGTGGCGTCATCGGGCATGACGACGTCGAGGAGGGTGTCGACGACAATGGTATGAAACCATAGGAGGACGGAGATGTCCGCCTGGCGCCATTCTAGATCGGTGGTATCGAGGTTGGCGCTCTCGTCGATGTGAGCGATCCCATTATACTTGGCGGCGACAGACCGGAAGATCGTCCTCCATCGGTGGTAATTGTTTTGGGCAGGGTCAAGGAAGAAGCGGATGTAGGAGGAGATGTTGTAGTTGTGAACTGTGATGGGAGGGAGAGAAACCATGGGAAGGGTGAAGGAAGTGATGGCGCCAGCGGTAGTGGAGTGAAGCGCCGGCGGTAGTGGAGTGAAGCGTCGGCTAGGTGTCGGAGGAGGCGGGAGGGAGGTTAGGAGAAGACATTGTCGGTGCGGTGCTAGCCGTTGTGCCTGACATGGCTCTGATAACCAAGATAGATGGGTCAACTCTCTCGTATATCTCTTCCATTACATCTGATCTGAATTGTTACATAAGTAGAAGAGAGAGGGAGAGAGCGCAGCGGTAGCAGGGGCACACGCAGGTGCATGCAAGCCGTAACAGAAGGACGTGCCTATAGACTAGGGAGAGGTCATTACATCAAGTGTACACGTACGGTGTTTAACACGAGTCACCTACTACAGGTAGGGTCAAGGAGCAGACATCCTGGACTAAATCTAGGGCCCCATATCAACAGACAAGACGGCTCCTAGGCTACGGGTGCACTCAGGTGCTCACCAAGCCTTATTCCAGTCGGCCGCATCGCAGTCACTCGACTACCCCACCTGCACTCGGCTAAGGGAGACGAAGAGACCACGCGGGACCTGAAGCGACCGAAGAGCATGATGCCTAGCGTTATTAGCGATTAAACCTTCAGTTACTTGTAGTAATGCCTGTAATCAACATAATAATCAATTCCTCCATGTAAAGGGTTAGCTCAAGGGTTCACTGTATATAAGCCACCCTGTAGCACTTGTTGAGGGATTCGCAATCCTTGGTAATTATCCAGACATAAGAAAACAGCTCCAGCAGCTCGAGACATAGATCTTTAACTCTTTCAAGAGGGGCATGAACTCGTAAATCTCTTCTGTCACACTTGTGCTGTAGCTAGACCATGCTCCTCCATCCTACCCCTCCTTTACCGTCAGATTCATTCCCACGACAAGGAGTGGAACAGATTAATGGGGAACATGCCCATTTAGATATTCCATGTATTTTAAACCATCTAAGCCCTAGCACCCCCCCCCCTCTTTTACTAAATATAAGGTGTATCAACTTTTTTTGAAGTTAAATATTTCTCTGTTTGCCCAATTTATTAAGAAATATATCAACATTTATAACACCAAATAAAATATGAAATCTCGTTTAGTGATTTATCTAATGATACCAGACTTGATATTGTAGATGTAATCATTATGTTTCTTAGTAAACTTGATCAAATTTAGATAAGTTTAACATCAAATGAGATCCCATATTTCATGTCAGCGGGCATGGCTCATTTGTCCATGAAAAACCAACGCCCAATGACATCCCCTATTCAGCCTCCCCCATTTGCATGGTCTGCATTTTGCTCGTTTTTTCTTCAACCAACTTGAACACTTGAAAGACATAGTTTAAACGTGTAAATACACAGTACAAAATTAGAAATCCACACATACTTAAAACATAAATACTATTTAGAGGACATGGTTCAAACATAAGCAAAAAAATCAAAGTATACAACCAATCTATTGCTTTCCATGTTGTATCTACAAATGCTCCACAAGATCATTTAGGTGTTGTTGATGCACTTCTCAATCTGGAAGTTACCGATGCAATCTGAAGAAAATGTGCAACCTAGTTTGCCTCTTGTTCTAGGAGGTAGACATGTGGGCCATGGTTTTTAAAATCAACATTACGGACACCATCCTCATCCTCCACAATTATATTTTTCATGATCACACAACAAGTTATCACCTTCCACAATGTATAGAGATCCCACATATTTGCAGGTCCATGAACAATAGCCTGAGGAGATTTGAGCACTTCAAATGTCCTTTCCACAGCCTTCCTAGAACCTTCATGCATTTGGACAAAGAGACTTTTCATGTTACCTTTTGGCTCGGAGATAGTCAGTCATCGGCCAATGAGGATAGACACTATTGGTAGTTGTGCACATTAGTGGTATAGTTGCACTTTGAAGGCTACACATGACAAAGTTTTGCAGATAACGGAGATTGTTGAAGCACATAATATCATTGTGAGACCCTGGCATGTTAAAGAAAGAGTGACAAATCCACAGGTCTTGTGATGCCAATGCTTCTAGCATGATTGTGGTCTCTCCGTTATGACCTTGGTATTGCCCTTGCAAACCTATCAACCACCTGCTACCAACAGTTCTGCAATATCTGGTGCATGCAATCGATGGAATCGAGCATATTGAGAAACCCTCTTATACTTCTTCAAATGCCAAAAGTTTGATTGTGTCAATCACATTAGGCTTTCTCAAGTACTTTTTTTGCCAAACAAATGGACCATGAAGTGACAAATTTGAACATAGTTTTGAGTTCACCAGCACAGATGCCACTACGTAGATGGTCAATGATGCGCGAGGTGGATGAAAAAGACGATGGACTGCGTTTGCTGCGATCGAACGGGCACCAGTGGCAGATCGGACGGCTGGCCTAGACAGCTGATTTCTCTAGGAAAGAAATCATCTGGTTGGTTCCTAGCAGCCGCCATTGCACAGCGGTAGGGAGCCCACTCCAAGCCACTAAACCCCCAACGCTCCAGCCACTCTATGCCAAACCCCTCCTCCAGCTCACCCCGCAATCTCACTCACTCCAGCTCTACTGTATCGTTTATCCACGTCTCGCGCGCAGCACACATTGCCGTGACAAGACAATGCCGCTCCTGCTCCTCCTGCTCGTGCTCCTTCTGCCGGCCGCTCCCGAGGCGACACCGTCGGCGCTGCTGGGCATCAACTACGGCCGGGTGGGGAACAACCTCCCGCCGACGACTTCGGCCCTACAGCTCCTCGCCGGCCTGGGCGTCGGCCGCGTCCGCCTCTACGACGCCGACCCGGCCACCCTCCGCTCCTTCGCCAACACGGGCGTGGAGCTCGTCGTCGGTGTCCCCGACGAGTGCCTCGCCGCCGTCTCCACCCCCTCCGGCGCCTCCTCCTGGGTCCACTCCGTCATCCAGCCGGCGCTCCCAGCCACCAAGATCGCCGTCCTCACCGTCGGCAACGAGGTGCTCACGGGCGCCAACAGCTCCGCGCTCTCTCCGTCACTGCTCCCGGCCATGCAGTGCATCCACGACGCGCTCGCGCAGCTCGGCCTCGACAGGCAGGTCGCGGTCACCACCGCGCACAACCTCGGCGTGCTCGCCACCTCCTACCCGCCCTCGTCGGCCTACTTCCGCAAGGACCTCCTCCCGGTCCTCTGCCCGATCCTCGACTTCCACGCCCGCACCGGCTCGCCGTTCCTCGTCAACGCCTACCCCTACTTCGCCTACGCCGAGGACCCCGCCGGCGTGGAGCTCGAGTACGCGCTGCTCGAGCCCGGCCACGGCGGCGTCCCCGACCCGTCGTCCGGATTGCGATACCCCAACATGCTGGTGGCCCAGGTGGACGCCGTGTACCACGCGATCGCGGCGGCCAACCGCGCGGCGGCGCGCGCGGTGGAGGTGCGCGTGTCAGAGACCGGGTGGCCGTCGGCCGGCGACGGCAACGAGACCGGAGCGACGCCGCGGAACGCCGCGAGGTACAACGGCAACGTGATGCGGCTGGTGGGCGAGGGCAAGGGCACGCCGCTGCGGCCGGACGGGCCGCTGCGCGTCTACATGTTCGCGCTCTTCAACGAGAACATGAAGCCCGGCCCCTCGTCGGAGCGCAACTACGGCCTCTTCAAGCCCGACGGCACGCCGGTGTACGAGCTCGCCTACCGCCTGCCCAAGGACAACGCCACCACCTCATCTGGCGCCGGCGGCGCCGGAAGCATTACCGGCGGCGGGCCGCAGAGCAATGGCTACTACAGCATCTCGGCATCATCGGCAAAGGCAAACATGGTGAGGTCTCTGCCTTTTGCTTTCTCCATGCTTTGCATCGATTCCTTTCTGAACTGAAAAAGCTCCATTTTGGACTAGTTTGCAAAGTTTTCATGGTAAAAGTGTAGGCAAGTTGAAAAGGTTGCATCATTCATGCTTGCTGATGTCTTTTGATAGCCCCAAGGTAACAATATCATGGCATAAAGGAGCATGCCATTGCTTGATCCAAAACTCTGTTTCTATAATGTAAGACATCATAACCATGGTAATTTGAAAGCATATAAGATGTTCTAACTTTTTCTGAATCGGATGTACATAGACGCGTTTTAGTGTGTTGTTCACTCATTTCAGTCCGTATATAGTCCATGTTGAAATATCTAAAACTTCTCATAATTCGGAACAGAGATGGTACATTATAAGAACATGCCACTGGACTGACATGTGGGCCGTCGATACACACAACCTGCTTGTTCTGTGTGACCATATGCAATACAAAACTATGAAACCATAAAGGGGGAGATAAATGCTAAGTGACCTGTAATCACAAACGAGAAGAACAAATTCTGAGTGACCTGTCTTCATGTTGGCTCTGCTACCTTTTGGTCACCCGCTGATGTGTCTCCTTGTGTTTGTGCTTGTTCTTGTGCTGGGTAGGGTTGGTGGACATGGACACAAGCAACCATGGCAGCATGTGAGGCTGTCCTGTTGATGATGATAGCATTCTGATTCTGAGCAACTTCCAAGTGGTGTTTAGATGGAATGATATGTGTGGTGGATGGAAGGAAGGAAGGAAGCCTCTGGTGTCTGAAATGGAGTCAGGGGAGTCCCTGGTTTCTTGACGCTCTGTCATGGAGAAACTATTTTGTCCTTCCGCTCCAATCTTCCATGTTAATTCAGTTGATGTGGTTCTGTAATCGGTGGCAAGCTAATGGGTTAGTCAGTGTCATCAAACCAGGCACTTTTGTTTTTGTTTTACTGGTAATCATGCAACGCAAGGTCATGGATGGATATATTGATTGTCAACTCACTGGCTGGCTCCATACTACTAGAAAGCACTTCAAATTTTTGTGGCAATATTCGAGACAAGCCTAGTAAAATACATATGTTCGTTCAAACACTTGTTTTGACAATATACTCCTTTCCCCCGTTTCATGTAAACAAATCTAGTAAATACAAAGATACATAATTAGTTTTTGTGACAAAGTAAAAATACATCGTACAACCGGGGTGTAGATACATTCATGTCTCATACACTAATATGTGGTAGTATATATCTCAAATTTTTATTAGATTTATGGTTATGAAAGAGAGGCTGCCTTCTTCAATCCCCATTAATAGAAACCAAGGTCACGTAATATTTCAAATATGGATTTGTATTTGCACATATACACGAGTATTTACCTTTTTTGTATTTGGTATCTAAAAACTGGTACATATACTACATAGGTGGTATTATATTATATACTCCATAAACTACTGCGATGTATTCTGCATTTGGTAGTACTGAAAATATCCAGTGACAGATGCATTTAGAGCAACTCCAATAGGGCGATCCATTTTGTCTATTTGGATCATCCGGACACAAAACTTGGCCCAACGGGACGACCCAAACGGATGCCTGTGTCCGCGTGCTGTCCATCCCCGACTCAAACTTGGCCCAAATGTGAGAAGAAATGGGTACGAAGCGGACAGAAGTGGACGCTCTGCTCGACCGCTGTCGTCCGCTCGTGTCCGCCCTTGGTCCCACTTAGCATGAGCGTGCACGAGCTGGCATCCCCACCCAGTTGTCCTTCCCCGCCTTCTCCGCCATCCTCGAGGCCCGCCGCCGCGCTCAGTGGCGCAAGCTGCATCCCATGCCGTGGTCCAGGATGACGGGGGGATCTCCGCTGCCACCTCCCGTTCTGAGCCGAGCCGACTGGGCCGGGGAACTGCACGCGGGCGGCGCGGCGCCGGGAAGAACCGGGGAACTGCAGATCTCGTCGGCGGCGGCACATGGCCGGCGAGTCGTGCGGGAGCCGCAGAGCTTCACGCTGTAGCAGATGTAGGAGGCGCTGCTCTGCGACGACCTGCACACCGTCCTGGTGCGCGCCCACGGCGAGAAGCAAGGAAGCGGGAAGCCGGGGCGGAGTGGCGAATGGCATGAGTGTGTGCAGGCGCGGCAGAAGCCGGACGAGGCTATTTTGTCCTCTTTTGTGTTTTGGCGTTGGATGCTCGCCGTGTCCGCCCCATGTCCGCCAAGCGGACATGAGACCCAAACGGATAAAAAATAGACAAAATCCGTGTCCGTTTGGGTCCCTGCGTTGGAGTTGCTCTTATATAGTCCCACATAACGCACAACAAACCTAATTACATCCATTTTTTAAGTTACAGAAGATTGGCCACATCACACAGAGCATAGGTACTGCATCCAAAATAATCTTCTATGTAAAACATAGAGATGGACTGAACTGGACCGGAGGAACATATGCTCTGCTTTTTGCGTGCATCGGCAGTACTTTCTCCACTAGAAGAGAAAAGGCTCTTTACCTTGTACTGGTAATAGGAGCCTTTATGTCTTTGCTGCAGGAATAATTCAGCCGGGTGTAAATTGCAGCGGAAAGAGGAATGGTTTTGGGTGGACCTTTGGGATGAGATGTGTGATCACCTGCGCTGTCTCTGAATCGAGTGTGTGTTTTAGTCCCATATCTCGTATCACAGTTGAGCTAAAACCCCTTATCTCCAAAGGGTTTTACATTTTCTTTGCAAGAAATCAACGCAAGGATTCAGCATAATCGAATACTAGCATACTACAGGTGTTGAAAACCGCACGTGCTCATGCCACGCACCGGCTTCGGAGTATTATCCAAAGTGTCGAGCGGGTAGAGAAAAGTATAACTGTGTCTGTATGATACACAAGGCGACCTAGAACTAATTTGGCAAATAATTGCTCTAGTATAGTATGGCAAGGTTGGTTTAGTTTTGATGCTTCAATGAAAGGAAAGACTGCCAAATAGTACCTCTGTAAACTAATATAAGACGTTTTAGGGAGTAGAAATAAGTAGTGGGACGGGATACTCCCAGGCATGGTACTTTAACCTCAGTCTACTCCCAGGCATGGTACTTTACAGAGCAGCAAAGTAAGAAAGTAGAGGGCATAACAATCCAATGACTTATATTGTCTCTTTGTGTCTACACTCAACATTACTTTGAAAGGACACTTAGCAGGAATCGAACACGACTATGACTATTTCAAATAGCTACACAGATTAAGAAAAACAGACAGGAAAGCATCCTCGCCCCTCGCCCCTCGCGTCGCCCCCGCGGGCGACCCGGGGAGAAAACCCTAGCTGCCGCCCCTCGAGTCTCCTCCTCCTCCCCCCCTCCTCGCCGCCGTCCATAGCGCCGCCGGGCGAAGCCTGGCCGGCTGGGCGGCGGCGAGGCTTCTCCCCATCCTCTCCGTCTTGGCTGGCGCGGGGCAGCGGGATCCAGAGGAACGCCGAACGAACATGGGGTCCGGCGGCGCGGCGGGCGGGTCTCCCATCGGCGTCATGCGCGGTGCGGCGGTAGCGACCTGTGTGTCGTGAGGTGGTGGCTGTGTTGGCCTGACCGGTGGTTGCGGGTGCCGCCGGATCCAGATCGGATCCATCTGGATCCTTTCTTCGAACTCCGTCGGTCGCCGCGGGGTGGTGATGATCGTCGTTGGCCACGTCGGATCGTTGGATTCGGCGTCTGGAGATCTACAAGGAGTTCTTCTCGATCCTCCTTTCTGGTGGGTTGAGCCCCATGGCTCTTTCATCTTCGCGGGTTTC